>NC_041383.1:694804843-694894982 GCF_002162155.2 Triticum dicoccoides | reverse complement strand
AAACATAACTTGAGATGCCCCCCCCCCAGTGCAAACAAATTTGCTTAATGGTAATTGGAATTATTTTCAGAAGTTTTTTTTCTTCCCAATTGCCTGAATTTCAGATACTTATTAGACGATATATTTACATTGCCGTATGTTTGTTTTAACGCGTGTGTTTGCTAAGTATGCTGATTTTTGTATTTTTACTGATGGTACTGTATCAAATCAGTTTCATTTAAAGAATTCCTGTTTGCATCCATTAATGTGCTAAATGAATATGAACATCTTTTTTCTAATATATTCTTTTGCAGAACAAAACTGAGCTTCACAAGATGGAATGCTGATTGGAAGAGTGCTACCGCCTTGTACGAACAAGCTGGTCAGTGACTTTGTATGCCGTTGCCATATTCGTATACTCTCTTTCACTATTTGCTCCCCTTCGTTGTATGTAATGAAATTTCATCTCCACTTTAAAGCAATTGCTTATAGATTCAGAAAGGACAATGAGAAAGCAAAGGATGCATTTGAGAAGGCTTCAAAAGGACAAGAAATGATCTCATCATATCCTTCAGAAATTTACCTTTGTCTGTTGTGCTGTCACATCATTGAACAATCACCTAATTTACCCTTGACTAACTCCCTAGACCGTGGGATGCTGCTAAGCATATGGAAAATGCTGGTGCTTTACCAAAGGAGCTTGGACTCTGGAATGAAGTTTCAGACTTTTATCGCAGAGCATCAGAATTCTACCGTGAATGTGGAAGATCACAACCTGCCTCTTGTCGTTGCAGATCGGCAACTCGCTCGCGCTCACGGAGGGGGAAGACCAAGAACAATACACGCACACACGCTCAGGTTTTTGCGCTGTGCCAAACTGGCTCACAGCTTTTCTGTTTTTCTCTTCATCTTATTCAGGGCTTACAACGCGGATCGCGGCTGACCCGGCTCCATCGCCACGCCGCGCTACGATCGCGCCATCCCACGATCTCCATGGCGTGGCCTAACAAACCCAGCACTAAACCCTTGGTCGCAGCGTAGACGTAGCACGCCTATGACCCAAACCAAATCACAATGATTAAGCAAACTTGATGGGCCTACCAACTAATGTAGCCCACTAACAGAAAAGCAAATATCCTAGCGACGTGATTAACACAACAAATCACCCCCTTAAGCACGACGCTTCCTCTTGAGCTCGATGATCCCCATCTTCTGTCGCAGCTCCAAGAACCTGACTCGCCCCAATGGCTTCGTCAGAATATCGGCCACCTGCTCACTTGTGCTCACTTGCTCAGCCTCAACTTGCCCGTTTTGAACACACTCTCGAATATAATGATATCTGAGATCAATGTGTTTAGTGCGCTCATGGAACAACGGATTCTTACTCAGAGCTATGGCAGACTTGTTGTCAATCAGCAGCCTCCATCTGTCAGGTTCAGTCTCTTGAAGATCAGCCAGCAACCTGCTCAACCAAACTCCCTGGGAAGCTGCAAGTGCGGCTGCAATATACTCTGCCTTGCAAGATGACTGTGCAACTATCCTTTGCTTCTGTGATGCCCAAGAAATCGGACTGCACCCGAGGAAAAAGAAGATCCCCGACGTGCTCTTCCGATCATCGAGGTCGCCAGCGTGATCGATGTCACTGTACCCCATCAATTCAGGCTCTCCGTCAGTATGCTTCTCGTATCTCAGCCCATAGTCCGCCGTCCCGCTGATGTACCAAAGTATATGCCTGACGGCCGCCATGTGCTGTGTGGTTGGTGATTCCATGTACCTACTGACGATGCCCACGGCGTAGGCAATATCTGGCCTTATGTTGACAAGGTATCTGAGGCTGCCCACCACGCTACGATACGCAGTGGCATCCTCCGGCGAGCTGCCATCTTCCTTTGACAGGCTGAGCCGATTCTCCATGGGTGTAGAGCGCGGATTGCACCCCTTCAAGCCAAAATCCTCGACGATCTTGCGGGCGTAGCTGCTCTGACAGATCATGATCGCCGTCCTGAACTGCTCCACCTCAACGCCGAGATAGTACGAGAGCAAGCCAAGATCGCTCATGCTGAACTTCTCCATCATCTGGGCCTTGAACTCTTTGATCTTGTCAACACGGCTGCCGGCGATGATCAGGTCATCTACGTACACCCCCACAAGCAGAGATGCATCTCCGACCAGATTGCGGTAGACGGCGTGCTCGTATGGGCTGCGCTCGAACCCCAGCTCCAGTAGGGTGGCATCCAGCTTGGAATTACAAGCCCTCGGCGCCTGTCGCAGACCGTAGAGCGCCTTGCGCAAGCGGAGCACGCTCCTCCCGCGATCCACGCCATCGTACCCCGGTGGCTGTTGCACGTACACCTCCTCGGCGAGATCTCCATTGAGAAACGCCGACTTCACATCCATTTGATGTACTTCCCAGCCGTCGTGTGCCGCAAGTGCGAGCAGAACACGCACCGTCTACATCCGCGCGACTGGCGCGAACACTTCATCATAGTCGATGCCCTGCCTCTGTGCATAACCCTTTGCCACTAAGCGAGCTTTGTGCTTGATAATGTTACCTTGGGAATCTTTCTTCACCTTGTAGACCCATTTAAGGCCTATGGCATGGTGGCCACTCGGGAGCTCGGCAAACTCCCAGGTCCAGTTCTCTGTGAGCGCCTTCATTTCGGCGTCCATGGCCTCCTTCCAACACGCCTCGCCCAGGGCCTGCTCGACGCTGGCTGGCTCCTCTGCCGCAACGAAGCACAACCCACTGTACTCCAATGTGACAGGCTGGGCGTGCTCGACGGCGTCCTCCACGGTGCGGTACCGAAGAGGGGCACCGTCCGTGCGTACGTCTCGCCCGTGGGTGGTGTGACGAACTGCACCGGCGAGGGCGTGGCTGGTTCTCCTGGTGTCGATGGTGAGGGGGTCGATGATGCAGGCATGGGTGGAGCTGAGCCTCGAGTGTGCAACTCCCCGCCGTCGCAGTGGACGGCGGTAGTGTCGATGTGGTACTCCACCGTGAACGTGTTGGCGGCCGCACCCATGGTCACCGCGTCAGGTGCACCGCTCCAGTCCCAGGGAACGTGTTCCTCGAACACCACATCCCTGGTGATGTGCAGCTTGCGAGCGTCCGGGTCGTATACGCGGTACGCCTTGCTGCCATCCTCATAGCCGAGAAACACCATTGGAGTTGACCGATCAGAGAGCTTGCTAACCGACATGCTTGATGTGTACTCTGCAGCCAAATGTGCGGAAGTAGCTGACGTTTGGTCGTCGCCCATGCCACGCCTCATATGGCGTGACTCCGTCCAGCGCGCGCGTCGGCGATTGATTGAGTATGTGGACCGCCGTCTTCACTGCCTCTGCCCAGAAGACAGAGGGCACGTTCATCCCCTTCAGGAGACAGCGCGCCATCTCCACCATCGTCTGGTTGCGCCTCTCGACGACGCCATTTTGTTGCGGAGAGTAGGGCACCGTCGTGTACCGCTTCACACCGTGCTCATTGCACAAGCTTGCGAACGCCATGGAGTTAAACTCGCCGCCACGGTCACTCCTGAAGGCCATCAGCTTCAGGCCACGCTCATTTTCAGAGATCGCCTTTATCTTGGGGAAGTACTCCAGGGCCTGGTCCTTGTCCGCAACATCTCCACCCACATGTACCTGCTATGGTCATCCACGATGAGCAGAAAATATCGCTTGCCAGCTGTAGTCGCCGGTGAGATCGGCCCGCAGAGATCTCCATGAAACAGCTCTTGCCGCGGCTTGCGCGGCTTGCGGCAGTCCTTGGACATGTGTCCTTGGATCCCACAATTGTAGCAGGTCCCTTTGAACCGGTGACCACCACTCGACGAGCCCTGTCCGCCACAGGTCACGCCGCCACTGGGCGCGACATCTTTGCCTTTTCCGCCGCGCTGACCTCGGCCACGGCCGCCACCGCGGCCCGTGGGCTTCCCACGAGATGATTCGCCTTGCCCCTGCTCCTTCGTGCGCGCCGCCCATTCTTCGGCAGTGTACAGTAGGCTGCCGCCGGCACGTGAGTCACTGTCAGTCCTGTACCGCTCCTCAGCAGCCTTCAGGCGCCCCGTCAGGTCCTCAATGCTCAGCGTGTCGAGGTCAACGAGCGTCTCAATTGCGAGAGCGATCTGCGAGTAGCGCGGCGGCACGACTCGCAGAAACTTGCGAACGGCCCTCTCCTCGGTGACCTTGTCGCCAAGGATGTTGAGGCTGGTAATCATGGATCCCAACCGCATTGCAAAATCATCCACGGACTCGCCATCGCGAAACTCGATGGTCTCAAAGTTCCGCGCCAGCGATTGAGCCTTAGCCGCGCGCACGCGGTCGCTGCCGATGCGCATGGTGGCGATCGCGTCCCATGCCGCCTTCGCCGTCGGCTTGACGGCCAGCGTGCCCACCATCTCGGGTGGCACCGCTCCAAGGATGGCCTCGAGCGCCATACGGTCCTCGTGGATGTCGATGTTGCCGTGCTTGACGGCGTCCCAGTAGCCCCGCGCCTCCAGCTTCACCTTCATCAGGAGCGACCAGTCGTTGTAGTTCGTCTTGGTCAGCATCGGCCAGTTCGCCGATCTAGACTCCCGGATCACCTTCTGCACCACCGGCGCCGCCAGCTCGCGGCCGCAGATCGTGCGGCTCCGTCCGCGTCGCGGGATGGTGATCGTGAACGGCGTGGCGGCGACTTCGAGGGTGACTTCGACCCTGACCTGTCGCCCTTCTCCACCTGCACCGTCTTCTTGCCGCCGGCCATGTCGACGGGATCTCCGACGAGGCTCTGATGCCACTTATCGTTGCAGATCGGCAACTCGCTCGCGCTCACGGAGGTGGAAGACCAAGAACAATACACGCACACACGCTCAGGTTTTTGCGTTGTGCCAAACTGGCTCACAGCTTTTCTGTTTTTCTCTTCATCTTATTCAGGGCTTACAACGCGGATCGCCGGCTGACCCGGCTCCATCGCCATGCCGCGCTACGATCGTGCCATCCCACGATCTCCACGGCGTGGCCGTACAAACCCAGCGCTAAACCCTTGGTCGCAGCGTGGACGTAGCACGCCTCTGACCCAAACCAAATCACAACGATTAAGCAAACTTGATGGGCCTACCAACTAATGTAGCCCACTAACAGAAAAGCAAATATCCTAGCGACGTGATTAACACAACACCTCTGATGCTCTTGCAAAGGGTGCCAGGTAATTCAAAAGCAATCCGATCATCATTCGTTCCAAGGCTCATGTGTCTAATCATTATAATATCAGTGCCTTGGAAGATAAAGCTCCAGAAGAAGCAACTAAATTCTATGATGACGCTTGCACACTTCTAGAAGAAGATGGAAAGGAGCAGATGGCTTTTGACTTGTACCGTGCTGCTGCAAGTTTATATGTGAAGCTTGAGAAGTAAGATTGCACAGATCAGCTTATGCATGTTAATTACACTACATTTTTGCATGTCCTCTTACAAATCCATGGCATGTCATGCGTCTTGCATGATTTTCTTGAATTCATTTACTCTTATGTTCTTTGCTGGTACTTTAGGAGCAAGCACATTTTAGGATAGAAAAGGAGTAACACTAGGGGAGTAATACAATATCTACTCGAATAAGTACTCCCCAGTAAACACCAACAGAATTGGAGTAAGATACACGCACACCAAATGGTGGGCAATGATAGGTCGTATCTTTACCAATTTCAGTTCCTACGGTCGTTGTTTCTGGTACTTGGGGATTAATTCCCAGTCTTTTGGTCTATCCTTGCAATTTTTGCTTTAACTAAGAATGCTGTTTGGTTCATCAAACATAAAGAAGCAGGCAGAGACTATGGAAATCGGCAAGGGCTTACATTTGCTTACTAAATAATCCAAACTGGTAACTGGTTGATCCTATATTCCACGAGATTTTACATCCTTATTCTGGGATTTGTGTATGTTTTGATTAAGTCTTTTTTTGGGACAAACCCAGCTCCCTTCTCTCCCGCCTTTATTCAGTAGATTCACAGGAGGCCCTTTTTTGTGTATGTGCCTGGCTATTTGTTTTGATCCTTTTTTCCCCCTTCCCCGAACAATTGCTTTGCTTAGAATTATTAGAGCTTATTGCACTCATACCTTTTGATGGTTCTGTTTGCTGAATGTACTTGTGGATTAAAATGCTCTTGAAGTTGTAGTGGCATCCTTATTTATCGTTGGATTCTTCAGTTCACACGTTGTCCTTGATCTTTTTCTGACATTTATGCACATCTACATCACTTGGCATTTTTAGCAATCCTGTTTATGTACTGATTTACGTGTCATTTCATATTTGGCCATCTCTGACAGGTACTCGGATGCCGCTGCATTCCATTTAAGACTTGGTTCAGCTGCTGATAAGTGCAATGCCGTCAACATCCAATGCAAGGTAATATTTACACCAAAATGTGCTTAGCTATTCAGAAATTTGTACTTTGCAAACCTTGGTATTCACCAAAATGTGTTCGCTGAATAGAGTGTACATTCTGAAACTTTGTTTTTTTCCTTATTTCGGCAAGGTAATTCATGCAGCGAGAAAGATTATGTGATGAAAACTGAAAAGTTTCTTAACAGATAATGGCATGCTAGCTGGTCTTGGAAGTTTATCCCTTATAAAACATTGATGTGCAAAATGAAACTATATTCATTTTGTCTTGTTCAGTTAAGAGGTATGATGATTTTGAAAAAAAAAAGTGTTAATCCAGAGTTGTTCCATGTGTGCAGGCCTATCTGAGTGCGATCATTATCTACCTTTATGCACATGATTTTCAACAAGCTCAGAAATGCTACAATGATTGCTCGGAGTAATGCGTTGGTGATAGACTGGTGTTGCATTGGCTTGTAAGATATTTTGTGTTATGTTCCCCGCGAATTAAAAAAAAATTGTGTTATGTTGGTTTTATTGAATCACTTTTCTTTCCTCTTTTTCTGTGTTGCAGGGTTCAAGGCTTCCTGAATAGTGACCAGAATCGATGTGCAATGAAACTGTTGTCTGCTTATGAGGAAGGTGATACTGAAGAAATCAAGCGTGCTGCTCAATCAAGTGCCATTAATCACCTTGACCATGTGGTATGTCTTTCGAGATCCATAATTAAAAGGCTATTGATTATATGAGAAGATGACTTATGATGGTGCATGTGCTTAGATGTTGGCTTTTCCCAAGGATCGAATACACGATCAAGCTGCAGCTCAACTGGTCGTATACGCGCAACTCGTCTTGACGTATAAGAACTAGCTGTAGCACTTGATATCACACCGGCGCACGCAAACACCGGGACCAGAACACGCGCAACTCGTCTTGACGTATAAGAACTAGCTGTAGCACTTGATATCGTACCGACGCTCACGCAAACACCGGGACCAGAATACACGCACGCGAACGCAGCAACACGAAGATGGCCAGAGGCACGTGTCATGCCTCGTAATTTTCTTTATTACTTTTCTCGTTTTCTGGTAATTACAATGACGCAGGCTGATGCATATATATAGGTGCAGCAGCCGACTCCAAGCAACCGACCATGACTCCTATTTCCTAATTGCTATTAGACTTTAACTCGTACACGGCATGCAAGCCCGTCGGGTGCAAAGTACTAGGACACGGACTATTACATGGGAAACAAACCGGCTTATACTATGCTTTCCTATTTCTACTCTTAACACGTTTGGATTACTAACCTTCACCCCCTAATCCAAACTTTTGACTTGTTGACTTGGAACCAACGTATCACCTGGATTACCAGCCACGCTGCCACATCTTAGCGTGCTACATGTAGACTAAATACATAGCCCCTCATGCAGGAACTCAACTTAACGGGTGCACATCCATCTTTACGCTGGCCTTCGTCTTCTCACCGAGACACACAGACGACTCAGACACAAACAAAAACAAAAGACACGACTCTTTTTTTTGTTTTTTTTTTCAATCGCCGCTTCTTCATTACAGCAACCTCGGGTCGTCATCCATGCCCACTTCAGCTAGTTGTAGAGTCCCGTGCTCCTTCTTTGCCTCCTTCGGCGGATTAGGACACTCTCGAGAATAGTGTCCATGGTCCTGACAATTATAGCAACGGACTTTCGATTTGTCAAACTTCCGGTACTTCTGCTTATCTTTCTCCCTACTACGTGAGAACATCAACTGCTCTTCTTCTTGGTCTCGTTCACGCCCCTTCAATGTCAACTCATAAGTCTTCAGCCGCCCGATCACCTCCATCACCGACATCTTTGTCACATCGCCCCACTGCTCTATGGTGCCAACGATCGGTAAAAACTTGTCGGGAACGGCTCGTAGTAGTTTCTCCACAACCATGATGTCCTCCATCTTTGATCCGAGAGCTCGCATCTCATTAACCAGGGAAGTTAGCTTCAACGCGAATTCACCGACCCCTTCTGATTCTTTCATGCTCATCCTCTCGAACTCCCTCCTTAGAGCTTGAACACGAGCCTTCTTCACATGATCATCTCCAGCATGCATCTCCTTGAGAGCTTCCCAAGTTTCCTTTGCCGTCTCTTTCTCTGATACCAAATGTTGGCTTTTCCCAAGGATCGAACACACGATCAAGCTGCAGCTCAACTGGTCGTATACGCGCAACTCGTCTTGACGTATAAGAACTAGCTATAGCACTTGATATCGCACCGGCGCTCACGCAAACACCAGGACCAGAACACACGCACGCGAACGCAGCAACACGAAGATGGCCAGAGGCACGTGTCGTGCCTCGTAATTTTCTTTATTGCTTTTCTCGTTTTCTGGTAATTACAACGACACAGGCTGATGCATATATATAGGTGAATGGTAAAGTAAGGCCTCTCCTAATGGATAGGTGCTTAGAGCAAGTGCTTAGTGTGCAAGGAGGCTTAGGAATTGAACTCCCAATGCATAGCTGCCTAGTTTGTTGTCCATAAGGTCCATTTAGTTAGCTGTAGGATCTTATGTGCAAGCTCAAGCGGTAGCAAGGGGACAAGGACAAGGGGATATGAACGGGATCGAAATATACACAAGGCCTTGTGCCTGGATTCGTTTATTTCTGAGGACACCAAAGTCTTCTCTCCTCCACAATTACATTGCCTCATCTGCTTTTTGCCTAAGTCACATACTTAGCACCAGTACACGGTGAAGTATTGGGAGCGGACTAAGCGCATCACAGGCTAGATATGCTACTGCGAATGTTCCTTTTAATTAATATATATTGTACTCTTCAGATTCTATCATTTCTATTGTGCCAGTCTTGTGTGCTTCAGCAGTGATCTGAGGATAAATTTCATTTTCTTATTAGTAGAAGACCATTCCATCTCACTTCAATTGTACCCGTGTCTTCATTCGGACTGACATGATCGGTCGCTGCAGGTAATGTTGGAAATATGAGCAATTTATCGAATCATTTTATTAACAGAAATACTAGATAAAGCATGACTAGTATAGCAGTGATAAAACAAGTCATGCTATTTTAAAAAGAGAAGGTAAATAATATCTGCATATATGAGCTAGAACCGATCATCTCTAGAGCAGAGAGTAGATCAAGATGCATATATGAAGTAGAGCCTAACAAGTGTAGAGCAAACACTAGAAGAAGGAACTGTTGCAGGACTTCTAACAGGAAAGATAAGAACACGTACTGGACAGCAGCCGGAGCAGAGGCACTGGACTTGGGGTCGGTGTCCTCCATGTCGTCGAGAAGGTTGTCGATGTCGGGGAAGTAGTCGTTGTCGGGGAAGTAGTCGTCGGAGTCCGGGGCGTCCGTGACGAAGAAGTCAGTAGTCGCGCAGAGCGCTCCCCAAAAACCTTATCACCCTTCTCCCGTACAGGACTCAAAGAGGTGCTGTTTCGGAGGCCTACTGTCCCGACCTGCGGTGCACGCCGCAAGCCGGGATGAGGAAGAACATAGCAGCAACGCGGTGCTCAGGAACTTGTGGCGAGAGGAGGAAGAGATTCTGGTGCATCTCTCTGAGAGGAGCGACCTCCCTTTTATAGGCGCAAGAGAAGGAGGCGAGAGGCTGCGCCGGGAGCTGAAGGGAACGCGGGAGACGAAACGAACAGGCAGCAGCTGAAGAGGCGCGTCGTTCACATTCAGTGTCCGCTACAGAAAAAAATGTTTCAGCTTCCGAGTGACCTTTCGTATACCCGTAGTGCGTAGCAAAAATTTAGACATCGGCTCGGCTCATTCCCGCAACCCGCAACCCGCGGCGCGGCGCGGCGTGACGAGGCGTGGCGTGGCGAGGCGGGCGACGAAGGAGGAGCGCGCGTGGATGTCCCTCTTGTTCTCATGCTCATACAAGTGGGGAAGGCGCCTCCCTTATAAAGGGTCCAACTCCCTCTAAACTAGCAAGGTGGGACTAAACTTTGGGAAAATTTTGTTTTTGCCACTCTAGATTTTGCCAATTTTCCTTATGCCACTCTAGATTTTGACATTTCACTTTTGCCACTCTTTATTTTTGACAATTATCACAATTGTCAATTTGTGACAAAAGAAAATTAATTTTATTTCATTTTTGCCACTCTTAGCTTTTGATAATTATCACAATTACCACTCTAAATTTTTTGCTTTTGCCACGGGAATGGCAATTGTGATAATTGTCAAAAACTAAGAGTGGCAAAAGTGAAATGTCAAAATCTAAAGTGTATAAGAAAAATTGGCAAAATCTAGAGTGGCAAAAACAAAATTTCCCCCTAAACTTTAGTTCCACCTTTTGCCTTGCATGAATGGGCTGCGTGGGCCTCTAGGATTTATTAGGAATTTCTGAAACTGCTATTGGGCTAGGCCCAAATAGACAAAAATTCCAGCAATCCCCCACCAGATCCCAGAGGCACACAAAATTTGCCTTTGGTTCCAAAACACTGTTTTATATACCGGTACTGCAGTGGAGACTGTTAAGTTGAACTTCCACCTAGAACTCTATGCTACACTAGTAAGCAACTTAAACAGTGGACTGGGCCTTGAACTGCAAGTTTTCTGCGATCTAGCTTCACACAAAGCCTTGACCGATACGTGGCTACCGTGGGTCTTCCCCGCGGGTGGAGCTTATGCGTCATACTCCGTGACCTTTCATGAGTTTACTAGAGAGAATCCTACTCTCATAGATTGCGACGTTTAACAATCAGACTCATATAGGTGCGTTCTTCAAAAGATGTTCTGCAGGACAACATCTCCTCTTCAAAAAGCCACTTAGAACACATTAAGATATACATCAACCTGCCATGCAGATTAGGAGAGTATTGCATCTTTATAGAGTGGTATTTTAACAGTAAGGGTACTCTCCTCCCAGTTGACCAACAACTTGTCTTTCACATCTAATTCACGAGATCTCCGATCACAAAGAATAGGTTACCACTGTGAACAACTCATATTGTGGGTCTCATACCCATCTCCCTCGATGCATTTTCTATCACATTACGTGATAGACCCTTAGTGAAAGGATCTGCCAGACTTTTAGACGTTTGGATATAATCCAATGCAATAACTACAGAGTTTTTCATTTTTCTGACAGAGTTTAACCTTCTCTGAACGTGTCTTGATGACTTCATGTTATCCTTTGAAGTGTTTACTTTTGTGATCACAGTTTGATTATCGCAGTTCATAAGGATACCTGGTACAGGTTTCTCAACAACCGTTAAGTCATTCAAGAGCCGACGAAGCTAATCTACTTCGACCGTAGCTGTATCTAGTGCTGTGAGTTCTGCTTCCATTGTTGACCTCGTTAAGATGGTCTGCTTGCAAGACTTCCAAGAAACAGCACCACCTCCATGAGTGAATACATAACCGCTCGTGGCCTTTATCTCATCAGCATCTGAGATCCAGTTTGAGTCACTATACCCTTCAAGCACCTTTGGATGCCCAGTGTAGTGAATTCCATAATTTGAAGTGCCTTTCAAATAACGCAAAACTCTTTCTAGAGCTTTCCAATGCACATCTTCTGGTTTTGAGACAAACCGGCTCAGTTTGCTAACAACAAAAGAGATGTCAGGTCTCGTAGAACTGACTAAGTACATAAGTGAGCCAATAATCTGTGAATATTTCAATTTATCTCTAGCAATACTTCGATTCTTTCGAAGCAGCACGCTAGCATCATATGGTGTTGGAGAGGGCTTGCAGTCACTATAGCCAAAGCGACTCAAGATCTTTTCCACATAGTAAGATTGAAGCAATATAATCCCACCATCATCATCTCTCAACAACTTGATGTTTAAAATGACATCAGCCACTCCTAAATCCTTCATCTCAAAACAGCGAGATAGGAAATCCTTGACCTCCTTAATAACATTCAGATTTGTTCCGAAAATCAGTAATACAAGCAAAGCATAACTCCCTCGCCCCCACCATGGTGATAGTACACACATTTGTCAGCTTCGTTCACAACAAATCCTACAGCTGTTAAAGTTCTTTCGAACTTCTCATGCCACTGTTTGGGTGCTTGCTTGAGTCCATACAAAGACTTCAACAACTTGCACACTTTCCCTTCCTGACCATCTATTACAAACCCATCTGGTTGTTCCATATAAATTTCCTCATCCAACTCTCCATTTAGGAAAGCAGTCTTAACATCCATTTGATGAACGAGAAGACCATGTGAGGCAGCTAGTGAAAGTAGAACTCAAATAGTGGTTAGTCGAGCCACAGGTGAGTAAGTATCAAAGAAGTCTTCACCTTCCTTTTGGGTATAACCCTTAGCCATGAGCCGAGCCTTGTACTTTTTGATAGTACCACCAGGCCTAAGCTTCTTCTTGAATACCCATTTGCATCCTATAGGTTTGCACCCATAAGGACGATCAGTTATCTCCCAAGTTTCATTCGCCAAGATGGAATCCATCTCGCTACGAACCGCTTCCTTTCAGTAGTCAGCATCTTCCGATGCATAGGCCTCCGAAATAGAACTAGGAGTATCATCTATGAGATACACAAGAATATCATCACCAAAGGACTTTGTTGTCCTCTGTCTCTTGCTCCTAGTAGGAACTTCATTGTTATCCTCCACAGGACTTTCAAAGTGTTCCATCGAAATGGCAGGTTCGGTAATTGTAACTACTTCCTGATTCGATGAACTAGGCATCTCCTGATTAGATGAGGTAGCCATATCCTTCATGGGAAAGATATCTTCAAAGAAAGTCGCATCATTCGACTCCATGATCGTACCGACATGCATGTCTGGTACCTCAGCTTTTACAACCAAGAATCTATATCCAATGCTATGAAAAGCATATCCCAGGAAAACACAATCCATAGTTTTTGGTCCCAGCTTCCGCTTCTTTGGAATTGGCACATTGACTTTCGCCAAACAACCCCAGGTTCGTAGATAAGAGAGCTTTAACCTTTTCTTCTCCCATTCCTCGAATGGAGTTATCTCTTTGTTCTTTGTGGGAACTCGGTTTAGGACATGACATGCAGTCAATATCGCCTCCCCCCATCATGCCTTGGAGAGACCCGATGTGTCTAACATGGCGTTAACCAAATTAGTTAGAGTACGGTTCTTTTTTTCGGCCACCCCATTTGATTGAGGTGAGTAGGGAGGCGTCCTCTCATGGATTATACCATGTTCCGCACAAAAAGCATCAAATTCATTGGAAAAAATACTCTCCACCACGGTCGGACCTAAGCCTCTTGATTTTTCGATCAAGTTGGTTTTCCACTTCAGCTTTATAGATCTTGAAAAAATTCAAAGCCTCATCCGTAGATTTCAGAAGATACACACGACAGTATCTAGTGGAGTCGTCAATTAACGTCCTGAAATATTTCTTTCCACCTTTTGTCAAAACACCATTCACTTCACGTAGATCTGAATGTATAAGTTCTAGTGGTGCAAGATTTCTCGTCTCCGCAGTCACGTGAGACTTACGAGGTTGCTTAGCTTGCACACACACTTGACACTTAGATCCCTTGATAGTGGTGAAACTAGGGATTAAGTTCAATTTCGCTAGTCGCGACATGCAACCAAAGTTAACATGACAAAGACGTGAATGCCACACATTTGATTCACTATTGTTGCAAATATGATTAACAACTTTATTGCAAACGTCTGATAAGGATAAACGGAACAGGCCTCCTGACTCATAGCCTTTACTAACAAAGGTTCCATACTTGGATATTACAAATTTATTTGACTCAAAGACAAGCTTATAGCCATCTCTACACAGAAGAGATCCGCTAACAAGATTTTTATTGACGGAGGGGACATAATGCACGTTCTTCAGCCGCACGATCTTCCCCGAAGTAAACATCAGATCGACCGTGCCAACACCACGAACAGAAGCACTTGAACCGTTGCCCATTAGCACGGTTGAAGTCCCTGCGGTCTGATAGGACAAAAACATGGAAATATCACCGCATACATGCACATTAGGACCCGTGTTAATCAACCAATCAGGAGAATGACATACTGAAAGAATAGTGGGAAATATACCATACCCAACATCCTTCATGTCAATGTCTCCGATGACAACATTAGCGGTCCTGCCGCCTTTCCCAGGATGACGCTTGTCATAGCGATTAGGACAACTAGGAGCCCAATGATCAAGATCTCCACACACATGACAAGCACCTTTCTTCTTGTCACTCTTCTTCTTGAAGTTCGTGTGTTGTACAGCCTTGTTCTTCCCATCAAACTTTGATTTACCATCAAGCTTGCCCTTGTTCTTGAACTTGTGGGACTGGAAGTTTTTCTTCTGTACCAGATTGGCACTAGATCCTCCCTCAATACCTCGAGCATGTGTGTCCTTTGCTCTCGCCTTTTCTTCCACATCAAGAGTACCAATGAGATCCGGGACGGAAAAATCCTGTCTCTTATGCTTCAGTAAGGTAGCAAAGTTCCTCCACGAAGGAGGAAGCTTAGTGATGATACCCCCGGCAACAAACTTGTCTGGTAGGATACAATTGAAGTGCTCAAGTTCTCTAGCAAACGACTGTATCTCATGAGCTTGCTCAACCATGGAGCGCTCTTCAGCCATCTTGTAGTCATAGAATTGCTCCATAATGTACAGCTCAGTGCCAGCATCGAAGACCCCAAACTTGGCCTCGAGTGCATCCCACATATCTTTTTCATTATCAATTGATGCATAAGCATCAACTATGTTCTCACCGAGAACACTCAAGAGAGCAGCCTTAAACAAGGTATCCATTTTCTGAAAAGCGTGTGCCTGTTGGGCATCTTGCTCCCCTTCAGGTTTGCCAAGAGTGGTGTCATAGCAACTCATGGTTTAAAACCATAAGACTGCTCTCACGCGCCACCTCTTATAGTGGATACGCTCAAACATAGGAGGTCTCATGGAAGCAGCAAAACCATTCGAGGTAAATTGCCTATAATAAGGTTTTTGGATTGTTAGAAATATGAGCAATTTATCGAATGATTTTATTAACAGAAATACTAGATAAAGCATGACTAGTATAGCAGTGATAAAACAAGCCATGCTATTTTAAAAAGAGAAGGTAAATAATATCTACATATATGAGCTAGAACCGATCATCTCTAGAGCAGAGAGTAGATCAAGATGCATATATGAAGTAGAGCCTAACAAGTGTAGAACAAACACTAGAAGAAGGAACTGTTGCAGGACTTCTAACAGGAAAGATAAGAACACGTACTGGACAGCAGCCGGAGCAGAGGCACTGGACTTGGGGTCGGTGTCCTCCATGTCGTCGAGAAGGTTGTCGACGTCGGGGAAGTAGTCGTCGTCGGGGAAGTAGTCGTCGGAGTCCGGGGCGTCCGTGACGAATAAGTGAGTAGTCGCGCAGAGCGCTCCCCAAAAACCTTATCACCCTTCTCCCGTACAGGACTCAAAGAGGTGCGGTTTCGGAGGCCTACTGTCCCGACCTGCGGTGCACGCCGCAAGCCGGGATGAGGAATAACGTAGCAGCAGCGTAGTGCTCAGGAACTTGTGGCGAGAGGAGGAAGAGATTCTGGTGCGTCTCTCTGAGAGGAGCGACCTCCCTTTTATAGGCGCAAGAGAAGGAGGCGAGAGGCTGCGCCAGGAGCTAAAGGGAACGCGGGAGACGAAACGAACAGGCAGCGGCCGAAGAGGCGCGCCGTTCACATTCAGTGTCCGCTACAGAAAAAAATGTTTCAGCTTCCGAGTGACCTTTTGTATACCCGTAGTGCGTGGCAAAAATTTAGACATCGGCTCATTCCCGCAACCCGCGTCGTGACGAGGCGTGGCGAGGCGGGCGGCGGAGGAGGAGCGCACGTGGATGTCCCTCTTGTTCTCATGCTCATACAAGTGGGGAAGGAGCCTCCCTTATAAAGAGGTCCAACTCCCTCTAAACTAGCAAGGTGGGACTAAACTTTAGTTCCACCTCTTGCCTTGCACGAAGGGAAATTTTTGGTTTTGCCACTCTAGATTTTGCCAATTTTTCTTATACCACTGTAGATTTTGACATTTCAATTTTGCCATCTCTTAGTTTTTGACAATTATCACAATTGCCATTCCCGTGGCAAAAGCAAAATTTTCAGAGTGGCAATTGTGATAACTATCAAAAGCTAAGAGTGGCAAAAATGAAATAAAATTATTTTTCTTTTGCCACAAATTGGCAATTGTGATAATTGTCAAAAACAAAGAGTGGCAAAAGTGAAATGTCAAAATCTAGAGTGGCATAAGGAAAATTGGCAAAATTTAGAGTGACAAAAACGAAATTTTCCCTTGCACAAATTGGCTACGTGGGCCTCTAGGATTTATTAGAAATTTCTGAAACTGCTATTGGTTAGGCCCAAATAGACAAAAATTCCAGCAGATAATTCGGCTCGCAAGGAAGCTACCAACAGGTGACCTGCAGCATGGTCATCAAGTAAGATGTATGAGGCGACGACGGGGATTCCTTGGACGAGGATGACCTAACCTGATCTCAAACTGCCTGGCGAGATGCAGAGAGAACCACAATCAATCGAGTGACTACGCCATTGATGAACATGAAAGGCTGTAAAAACACATTCTGAATTACATATATACTTGTAGGCTGCATCTGTATCATGGATTTTTTTTAGAACTAAGGCTCAAGAAAAAGCCCGGCTTTGAATTAACAAAGCCATCAACCGGCCAGGATAACAAAGATTACAACCACGAAACACACAAAGAAAAGGAAAACGGCAAAGATACAAAGGCGCTGGGAGGCAGCTCACATAGCACACAACCAACTAGATAACATGAAGCTAACAGCTAGGGGATGCTAGGGTCCTCTTGCATGCACACAACCATGGGGAAGGCATCTGCCGGCTCAATGCAAGGATACGACGACGATGAGAGGCAAGCCATTGCCAGAACACCAGGGACTTGTGGGAAACACGCCGAGACAAGTCCATCGTCAAAGAAGATCCCTGTCTCCTCGCCTGGCTCGAAAGGCGCCGCACTGTTGAGCGATGGACTAGTTCACCCTAGAACGTGCCTGGATGGTACCCAGGGAAGCCACTGGAGCGGAACCAGGCGTTCCTGACATGTCGACGGTGACTCTCCTAGATCCAACCAGACCCAAAACCAGAGGCCGGGCAAGAAAGAGGGTAAGCTGCCAGGATGAAACAGCAGCAGGGGCCAAGAACAAAACTCAGAAGCTCCGGCTTCCACGGCGAGCTGGTGAGGAAAACCACCGGCGGAGGGGAACCCTATCCTCTCCCTTCCTGAAAATCGCTTGCACAACAGCCGCACGAGGAGCACCATAGACACAGAGCCCCGCTCCAGGAGGACACGCCGCTGGAGTCTTGTTGCCGCCGCCGCCGCACACCCACCACACCACACCGAAGCCCACCGCCCCACTTGTTCCCAAAAACGGCGTCGTCAAGAAGATTACGGCACCAAGGGCGTCGCCGCCGTCCAACAAAGTTGTGGTTTTCACCCGGGAAGCAAGTGGGCATGGGATGGGGAGGACAAGACCTGACCGGCGACTCCAAGGAGGTGAACGGCGACTGCGGGCGTCGCCGCCGTCGCGTCGGCTAAGCTGGCTAGGGTTTCCCCTGGTCCTGGACCCCCAACATCCGCTCCCACCCAGCAAAACCGGCCCCCGACGCAGTAGCAGGCCGGACCTAGGGGGGGGGGAGGAGCCCGCTGGTGGAGAGTTGGGAAGGAGACGGCCAGATCTGACGCCATTGTAGCCGAAGCCGTCGCCGCGCCCCGATCTGCATCCTCCGGAGGTCTCGCCGTCCTCACGGCCAAGCCCGCCGGCCCACGCCCGCGCCACCAGAAGCCGAGCTGGAGGCGTCACACCAGCCGGGGCCGCCGCCCCAGATCCCGCAGCCCCCCGCGGGCGAGGCGAGGCAGCGAGGACCCCGCCGCCACCGTCATCAGCTGCACACCAGGCTTGCCCGGCGGCAGCCTCCGGTGGCGGCGAGGGGAGATCGAGGAGGAGAGAGGGGAGGCGGCAGGGCTAGGTTTCGCCCTCGAGTCGCCCAAGCAGGGCGACGCGAGGGAGGGGTTGTTTCCGTTGTGTTGGATCTGTGCACATACACCCTACACCTGTACTGCTGGTTTGCTGTTGCGACATTCTTATTTGTTCGATTACCTGGACAGTGTTCTGTTATCTGTATATACACCAGCATATGTTGAAGTACAAACGGATTCCCCAGGTCTGAATTTATATTCTACGTATTAACTAGCAGTGCGACCCGAGCGTTTGCGCGGCTAGATGACATACTTTTGGAACTATCATTTAGAATTACCAACATATATGTGTTGCAGAAACATAATTATGCTTTTGTATAGACATGGCTTACAACCCTTTGTATTGTGTTCTTGGCAAAGACTGTCAACGAAAGATCGACAGTTTTGCTCTTCGGCTAATTATGTAACTGACAAACTTTTGGACCGATCTTGGCCTTTTCTTCTTCTACTCACCCTCGCTTATTGGTGTCTATCTTCCTACTAATAATTTTAGCTGTGGTTTTAGTAAGGATTAAATCCAAACAGTGAATGCCCATCCTTGAGATTAGTCCATCTCTTAATTCAACCGCCTTCTCGTTGGCTATATATCAATATTGTCTACAGAAGAGCGATAGTATTGGGGTCTTTAACTAATTGTACAATAGATGGTATTTTGGACGGATCTTGGTATTTTCCATTTCTAATCGTATTCTCATATTGGTGTCTATCTTCCCCCTAATAAGTTTTAGATGAATTTTTAATAAGGATTAAATCTAAATTTGTGAAAGGTTGTACTCTTCAATCAACCACCTTTTCATTGGCAATATAATGATAGTGTTTACAGTTGATGCAATGTCATGTCTCCCAGATGGCTCCAAGCAAGCATATATTAATGGTGCCTTTGTTGAACTATTATCTATATATATTGCCAGAAATTGCGTTCTCTCTCTCTCTCTCTCTCTCTCTCTCTCTCTCTCTCTCTAATCTTATCTCCAGTATTTTTTTGTTGACTTATAATTCTGAGCACAAATAAAATAACCAATTAAATATTTGTCATCATTTGTTGCTTACAACTTTTCTATTGCTAAAAGCCTAAAATATCCTTTTGGTTTCTCCAGGTGTAGCTTCTCTTTATGGACATGTACGAATTGTCCGTTTCACTTTCCACTCTATAGAAATTAATAATAAATTATTCTAGGTTATACTGGTGGGGAAGTATATGAATAATATTATTGCTATGGTTTCTAAACTATTACTTTTAGCTATTTATATATTTTCTTTAAATACATGAAAATCAAATTGTCAATTTTTGTGCTGTTTATTATTTCAAATTTAATGGTCAAAATACAGTATTAAATTTTATCTAGATAGTTTCGTTTTATATCTGTCCATCCCGCGGGCCAACTCATTTCACTCATCGGAAATGTCTATGATTTTGCATGTGTGATGTCCATACTACGTGTGTATGCTGAATTTGGTTTTCCCAAACAATTTTCTTTTTAGATGTAAATACATTGCCTTTTTATTTTGACTGTGAATTCGGTCTGCTGAATTCGGCTGTCCAAGTTGGTCGGATGACCATACTCACTAACTGGCTATGCTACACATACAAAGTAATTTTATTTTTTTTGCTTCTTGACCTCAGCAATGAAATCAGCGCATACACATAAATATCCTCTTTTTATGTGTACACGTAAATATGTTTAGAGCTCTTGTACCAATCAGACCGCCCTCCGATTTTTCTTCTTCTTTACAGCGGGAGTGCTACCTATTTCTATACAAAATCTATTTGACGAATCAGACTGCCCTCCAATATTTTTTCACAGCGGTAGTACTACCTTATTTTGTCCTAAATGGCCCCCTTTTTCACAGCGGTACTACTATGTTATTTTGTCCTAACATGCCTTTTTCTCTTTATTAGATGCAAGATCTTTTTTTAGTGTTTATGTGTAAATATTTTTAGAGCCCGTATACCAATCAGAGTGATTTTTGTTCTTTACAGCCAGGCTGCTACCTTATTCTATACGAATCTATTTGTGTTGGGATCGGATTGCCCACCAACATTTTTTTTTCAGAGGCGAACTACTACCGTACTGTGTCCTACTAGGCCTTTTCTTTGACAACATAGGTCTTTGTTTGTTACCTTGTATAAACAGCGTGGCAACTGAATATTTTTTATGTTGTTCAGTTTAATAATTTAATGAGATCACCAGTCTAACTGAACGGGAGGTCTCCTCCTAAAAAAGTTTCAATCGGGCAAACTTTTTTTATTGCTAATGACGTAGGACCTGGCTGTGTCATGAGTTTTTATTTGACAAATCTCAACAGTTAAATATCTGAACTTTCTGTGGATAAATCCTAACCGTTCGTTTTCTATCGCTTTTGTAAGTATATACTCTGGACATTGGTGGGACTTGCGATCAATGCGAGAAAGTAGTATACAGTACCAATGATGCAATCTGTTGATCTGTCTATCCAAAAGAAGGCGATCACATCGACAAATCCTTTATTTATTCCGTTGATGATGCATGTAGCACATGATCAAGGAAGTCGTTAAGTAGGGAAAACATACTACTTACGTGGACTGAAAGGAAATACACACGATAGTTTAACTGAAAGGAAATACACACGACAGGATAGTTGGTACAGACGCTTCAGCGAAACGCCGGTGATTTTCTTCCGGCCGGTACGTGCTAGCTGCAAGTCTAAACCCACAAGTAGTTGAGCTTCAGCTTGCATGTAAGCCAGCACGTACACCATAGACGATCATGGAGACTTGTTGGTGGCGGTGGACTTGGGAACGCCAGGGAGCCCAGGGAGCCCCGGCAGGCCAGGGAGCCCAGGGAGCCCAGGCAGCCCAGGAAGCCCAGGGAGCCCAGGGAGCCCAGGGAGGTCCAGCGGCAGCCCGGGCACCAGAGCCTTCTTCTCGCCGACGCCATTAGCAGCACGGGCAGCAGCACCGGCGTCGCTGGACGCGAGCAGGACCAGCAGCAGGAGCGCGACGACGAGGCGCTTCGCCATTGCTAACTTGGTCTGGGAGGTTCCGAGTTGCGGGCCACTGGGGCGATGTTGTTGTGTACTCCTAGTTCTAGTTGTGTTTGCGTGAGCTTAGTTGGGACTAGCATGGTGCGACGCTGCTTTTTATAGGCGGCGAGTTTTGGTGGTGCTTCATGCTTCCGAAATTAGGATTTTAAAGAACATTTGAAACCAGCCGAGAACGAAATTGAAGATATATATGTGTTGGCTGGCAGGGTAAACTGCTAAATATTGGTGATATAAGACTACCCTCGTGCAATCTTGTCTCAGTAACTTGCCCTTATTCATGACGTCCTTTTACCAATTTCATGTAGGGGTTAGGAAAGCTGTGATTTCTGTAGGGCAAGAATGGTATGGCGGGAAGATGACAATTATAAGAAGTATCCTTAATTGGAATCCTATTTGTCAGCCTAAAAATCAAGGGGGCTTGAGGATTTTAAATTTGAAACACATGAACAAAACACTGTTAGTCAAACAGTTCTGGAAGCATGAAAACGAGGATGGACTTTGGCAAACAGTGCTTCTAAATAAATATGTAAAAAGCTGAATATTTATCTGGATTAGGCGAGTCAAATGCGAAAAACCATCGCAACAGCGGTCTCATTAGCAGAAAATCATCACTTCATAATTCATGACAAAAAGCACCGCACACAACACATTGACCGTTAGCGTTTTTGCCACTGTAAGTGTGTCGCGTGCGGTGCTTTTTGTCACAAATTGCAAAGTGGTTGTTTTCTACTAACGAGACGGCTATTGCGGTGCTCTTTTTGCATTTATATTAAGTACAAAGTTGGTGACGGCTGGTTTTGGTTTACTATGGTGAGCAATAAACATTTATTTTACACAAGAAAATTGTAGGAGATGGTAGGGACACTAGATTTTGGGATGACCGGTGACCGGGATCCTGACCTATCCAAAATCTCACTCCCTGACTTTATAACATTATTTTGAAAGAAATTTGTCAACAGCTGAGGTGTTTGAAGAAGGTTTGCTACTATTTGTTTCGGAAGATCTTTTTATGGATCGATTCTTTGATTGTGTGGAATAAGATTAGAGAGGAATGTGAGCATATACTCCTCACTGATTAGAAAAGGACAGAGTGAGGTAGGTGGATGCTCACTCCTCAGCCCTCCGCTCGACGCACGGCCACGCCGGAGCTGATTAATTACTGCCACATGCTCTGCAGCTGATGAGAAAAACGCACCTTGGTTGATTGGTTCCCGTGTCCTCCTGCGTCCGGTCAGTCGACAGCAGCATGGAGCTGCGCACATGTTCGATCGTACTCCACTACTCCTCGCTACATAGGGCGTACGCGAGGGAGTCTAGCTAGCTAGCTAGGTTCAGTTCAGACGTTCAATCGCTGCTTCCTTCCTCGATCCTCACGCGATGCGTCACGGGTGGAACGGAGTGGGCCGGATGGCTTCGTTTCTCCGTGCTGACGTGCCGCAACCTTGCAACAAGTGGGTGATCTGACCTTGGTAACAGTTTGCTAGACCTTAGAGCATCTCCAGCCGCGTCTCCAACAGGCCCCTCAGGTGATTTTTTAACGTCGGCGGCCGAAAATCGGCCTAATCGCACCTCCGAATCTCATTTAGCGCCGATTTGGGCTGAATTAACAGCCGGCAACCCTGAGCCTAACCCAAGCGCCCGGGGTCGCCTAGGGGCGCCGGCAGAAGCGAAAAGGGGTGTGGGGCTGCTCTGTTGGCGAGAGGTCATTTTCCCGTCGTTTTCTCCCGCTTTCCCCCTCGGCTTCCCTCTCATTCTCCATTCGTCCCGCCAATCTTCTCCTCCTCCCTTCCAAGCCGACCATCATGCCGCCAAACAAGTACGTGTTCCCTCGCGCCGCGACGGATACCACAACCGCCGCTACCACCCAGCCAAATCAGAGTAAGCAGAGGGCGCCGCCGTTCGAACCCCCGGGCATGACTAACGCTGACTGGAAGGCGGAAGTTCAGCGCCGGAAGGCCGTCACCGCCGATAGGCGCAACAGGGCCAAGAAGGCCCGGGACAGGGCGGCGCTCGCGGATGCGGCTGTGGCGGAACGCTCGACCGAACAAACCGAGGCGGCTCGCGCGGGGATGATGAATCCACCCGGCGGTCACGGCCCATACGCGTCCTGGAGCAAGCAAAACGTCGGATTTCCGGCCAGCTTCTCGTCGTCGCCACAACCCTGGGACTGCACGGCGTCGCCGGGCTACGCCGACGGCAACGCGCAAGGCGGGTTCAACCCCAACATCACCTTCATCCATGGTCACCCGGCCCAGCGCACGCCCTCGCCCGCCTTCGCCGGCGTGCAGTACCCTCCGTACACCTACTCACTGCCGGCCTACGCAGCCTCCCCAACACCACCTCTCCGCCGTGGCATGCTGCTCTTCTTACAAGCCTCCTCGTCACATCTCGGCGACACCGACGCGACGGATGCCGACATGGAAGACATCATCATAGCCGGCTCAGCTACCGCAGTCGCCTCCCCCGGGTTCACAGCCCAAGACGACACAATTGACCTCAACGGCGACATGGCCGGCGAGCTCGACTACGGCGAAGAAGAGCCGGAGAAGGAGGAAGAGAAGGAGAAGGAGGAGCCAGCGCCTGCTCCGGCGAGGAAAGGTAAGAAGAAGAAGAAACGAGCGGCCGGGACCGGCGAACCGCGCATCAAGTGGGCATTCAAGGAGGACGAGTGCCTCGCCGAAGCGTGGAAAGTCGTCTGCCTCGATCCGATCACCGACAAGAACTAGAGCATTGAGACGTATTGGGACCGCATCAAGGCCGAGTTCGGTGAGCGCAATCTCGTCGACCCCTACTTCAAAAGCGTCTACATACAGCGTGGATCGAAGGCAGTGACGAACCATTGGGGGCTCATCCAAACAGCGTACAACAAATGGCATGTGATCGTCGAGGAGATCGCGGCTTGCCCGGAGAGCGGCGTCAGCGTCGAGGATCAGGTACAGCATGCCGGCCTCTCCTTATTCCTTTCGCCGTGTGCGCCCCCGCCGACTGATGTTCCTCGGCGCAGCTGTTGCGGATGGTCGCCATGTTTCGCCAGGACAACAACGATCAAGAGTTCAAATACCTCCACATCTTCAAGCGGATCGACAAGTGCGAGAAGTAGGCGGATGTCGACCGCACCCTCGCCAAGGCCAAGGAGACGTACAAGCCGGACACGGCCGATGGGCGCCCGGACGGCAACAAAGGGGCCAAGAAGGCGAAGCACGCCGAGTCGGCTACCACACGTGTGCAAGAGTTCATCGAGCATTGCCTCGCTGACGCCAAGACCCGGGCCGCCCCGTGGGAAGAAAAAACCGAGGCGCGGTGGTCGATGTTGATGACGAACAGCGCCGTCAAACTCGACTTGCTCCGGACCAACGTCGACTTGTTTCGGACCAACATCGCCGCGAAGAAGAGGAACACCGACCTGGTTTTCCTGATGGGCGGCGCGGACATGCACCAGAGCGGCGACGAGAAGCTTAAGACATGGTACCTGGCGGAGCGCGCCTCATCCTGAACCAGATACCGACGACGCCGCCGCCAACACCGCCGCCAAGCCCGAGTGATGATGCCTCCGCGACGCCCAGCAGCACAGGAACCGCGCTGACGCTGCCCAGCCCGCGCACGCCGACGCCGACTCCTTAGACGCCGGAGGCCGACACCGCCGTTTGATGCATTTCCAGCATGTCCTTTTTTTTGTGCGTCGAACTTTTTATTTGATCGCCGAACTGTGGCAGGGTGATGATTGCCGAACTGTTGCGTCGACCGCCGGATTATGATGTTTTTTGAAGCGGAAACGAACCAAGTTTGAATATGTGGCCTAAAAATCACCGGGTGAGCGCTCGAAAGAGCGCCGGGCTATGTGCTTGGGGCCGAACGTAGTGGAGATGCTCTTATTCATCGTGTAAGTAAAGAATACCGTTTGATGTGATCGTGAGACGAGTCGAGAAATAATCCAAACTCCCAAGTGACTCGCGAGACAGGGAGACGAGACGTGCATGCTTTCGGCTGCTGTGTCGTTTTTGATCAGTTTGATTGATGTGCCCGGTTAAATCCAACTATACGTAGATTGTCGGCACTACGGCACCAAAACCTACTCCAGTATAGTACTCCTTGCAGATGCCATTTGTCTTCGGGAGCACGGATTTCAACTGGTGCGTGAGAAAGGAAGTTTGGATCATTACTCTAGTGCTGAGCACAACGCATGAACAGCAAATTCTAAAAATATATTAAAATTTTGATATTCTTTTTTATGGATGAACATCAACAAGTGTTCTATTCGGCTAGCCGTTCTACTCTATCTTTGTCCTGCAATTTTTTTAGGCACGAGTCTATCGGGAGAACCGAAATGGCCCCACGTCGGCTCCCCTGTGCGTCACTTGGGTGCTAGCCCTAGCCACCGCCGGACACCATCCCCTCACTCGCCGCCGGGCAAAGAACGCATGGCGTCGTCGGCCGCAGACCTTCCCTCCCTTCCCTCGCTCGCATGGTGTGCTGCACCGGGCAGAACGACTTGTGGCCGGGGTCTGGCCGGCGCTGGCCCAAGTGCCAGGCTGGCGCGAAGGGTGTGTCGTGAGCACATGCACCCCGATCCCTCTAGACACTGGCCTTGCCACCGCCGCGGTCGCTGGCCTCTACCGCGGTATCGGGGGTCCTTCGGCTGTTTCCTGCGCAGACGCCAGTCCTGGAACCCGAGCGGCGGCCCATGAGCTTCTAGGTGGCGGCGATTGTCCATGGCAAGGTTGGTGCACGACCAGCACATGGCGTGGCGGTCGAAAAATATTTTGTTGCTACGGTGTCATCCATGGTCGACCCGATGGGTGCCCTGATTCAGCTTCTTTTGAAATCTATTGTCATCCATGGTCGACCCGATGCGATAATTGTTTTTATCACCAGCAAAAGTTGGGCACATTATCTTCTTCAAGTATGTAAAATTTGAACTTGCCAGCTGCACACACATACCACAATCAGATAATTTTTTTTCCAGAAAGGAGGATGACCCCCGGCCTCTGCATCTAGTAATGCAGACAACCTTTTTTATTGCATCATTTAACAAAGCTATAAAATAAATACATAGATCAACCTAAAATCATCTTTCTGGTGACAACTGTTGCTCTACCTACAAGTTGATGGCGTGCCATGACCGCACCTCACGCACACCAAGAAATCCGATCGCCTCACCAAGCCGCCCGCCGACTAGCTGGGAGCACCAATCGGTCTAGCAGACCCTCAGCGTAAACCGCACGCGCACGCCGAAGAGTCCATCACCGCCTGCTTCCACATTCTCATCTTCAGAATCAATCAATTCACGAATCTTTCCAAACTCTTCCGCCGTCGACGCCACCACAACGCCAGACAACACCAACCTCCTGCACATGTCCATCGAATGCTATCCAGCACCAAGCCCCCGCTGCACCTTGCCGCCAAGACTCATTGGCACACCGCTCCACCTTGGTCACCGCACGAGAAGCATGCGGAGACCTGCGCCCATCCACCCACTAACTAGTAGTTGCTCCAAAATGATGTCCACAGGAGGTACATTGACGCCGAACGTCGTCACCGTCTGATCCGGAAGGCCCAGATCTAGGGTTTCCCTTGGAGCAGCCCGAGGGAGAAGACAAGATCTGCACTGATGATGCCCTCATCAAGGTAACGACGCCCCATGGCGCCGCCATCGTCTGCCGTCATGGACAACCTCGTTTTCACCGGCAGTCCCGTCTCCTCGTCCTCACCGTCGGCGGAAGCCGACAACGAGCCGCGTGGCGACGCAAACCCCAATCCGGTTAGAGCTCTACGGACAGGAAAGGGAGGCCACATCCCCACCCCAGCGCGACACATCTGGGCCGAAACCCTAGGCGTCTCCACCAAGACCACGGCCGAGGCGCTGCGATGGAGACTTGACACGGTAGCTGCCGGCGTGGATCCAGGCGCCCTGAAGGTCTATGTCAATGGACGCGAGGTACCCCACTAGAGAACTTGCCGCAGTCGGTTCGGGGCCGAGACCGCGAGGATGGGACGACATGCCCCGCCGCCACCTTCCTGTGAGCCGACGCGGCTTTGCCGACCACTGCTTCGGTGGCGATAAGGAGATGGGGTGGGGTGGAAGGGCCTTCGGGGGCGCTAGCAGGAGTTCCCCCGCCACCGCTACTAGTGCAGAAACGGGCTATAGTCCCGGTTCGTAAGGCCCTTTTAGTGCCGGTTCTGGAACCGACACTAAGGGGTGGGGACTAAAGGCCCCCCCTTTAATCCCGGTTCAGCACAAACCGATACTAATGGCCCACCACGTGGCACGAGCCCGTGCCGGGGGCTGGGAGACCTATAGTCCCGGTTGGTAACACCAACCGGGACTAAAAGATTTAGGGGTTTTGGGTTTTATGATTTATTTTTCCTTTTAATTTTATGTTTTTCATTTAAAACATATTTTACGCTACTATGTATTGTACACATTATGCATATATATAAATAGAATTTCTCGTAGAACCGATCATTTATATATGGGCATTTACATCTGTGCCCCTAACTCGAATCCACTACTCAGATTTGCCCCTAATTTGGAAGCATGCTCAAATTTGCCCCTCCGCTGTTAAGTCACTACTCAGAAATGCCCTTCCGTACAGTACTGTAGCACTTTCCGTCCACTACTGTAGCACTTTCCGTCTGCTACAGTAAACATGGGCCTCTGACGGTCAAAGGCCTTTGACTAGACGGAAGGGCATTTCTGAGTAGTGACTTAACGACAGAGGGGTAAATTTAAGCATGCTTTGAAATTAGGGGCAAATCTGAGTAGGTGGTTCGAGTTAGGGGCAGAAATGCAAATGGCCCTATATATATCATCGACTTTCTCACACGACTTTCTCGTAGAACCGATCATATATATATATATATATATATATATATATATATATATATATATATATATATATATATATATATATATATATATAGACACACACACACACACACTCAAGTTGATATATACAATTTCTCCTACAATTTATATGCAGATCATTACATAGAGGCATTACTTCGGTAGCGGGGTAATGAAATTCTCCTTTGGGATCTATGACCTGGTCGAGCAAACATCCCGCTATTTCCTCTTGAATCGATCATACGCGATTCTCTGGTAGGAGTTGACCCCGCATGTCCTCCATCTTTAAAGAAGGAGATCAATATGCATGTATTAGTTGTGTGTGTATATATTAGATAATGATATAAAAACTATGAATAGTGTTATGACAAACGTACCAATTGCTCTCTATCAGTTATGCTCCTTTCACACATCATCATGCGAATGTTCTCGCAAACGTAATATGCACATAAACCAGTCTCTTCAGGGCCTTTAATTGAATAGAATTCAATCAGATAATATTTAGTCAAGCATGCTAAAGGTATTGAAACTAGAATTAAAGAGATGTTAGCTAGCTAGCTAGTACTACTTAATTAATTACCTTGGGTCGATACCATTTCAGCTTTTGTTTCCATGGGCCATCAACCTGTTTGATGAACTTTTCGCAAGCCCTGCCCGCCGGCAAAGAAAATGAATAAAAGAGTTATTAATTAGTTGATATCAGGAAATGACAAACTTAAAGAGGCCGACATATAGTTTGATAATGATTGAAATTACCTGCTGACAATCCCCTTCGCGATTGCGCGGTCAGTAACTTCTTTAAGTAGTGAGTCGAGTACTTCAACTATTCCCTCGTCAACTTTAATGATTAACAAGATACAGTGGAAACTGCGTGCGCACATGTTTGCATGTATAATTAAGCGGGCATGTGCATAACTCATCAACTACCCTAAACCCTATACACTTATTAACATCTAGCTAGTAAGCAAAAACAAAATTTGTAGTACAAGATACTGTGACTCACCCGAAGTTGTAAGGAAGTAGTATATCTGGACACATATTTAGGCACTTCAAGAACTCTAGCAAGCTTTTCTCTATGTCTATTCTCGACCATTCTTGTGATCATGTCTCTTGATTAATGGTATTTGGGTCAATGAACCGAATGCCATAGCGTCCAGCCTTTTTCATTTCATACATTTTCATCCTGCATAATACCATAGAAAAGAATATAGTGAGGATGTAAGGGCATATTTCTTCCTAAGTGGTTTTGGTGATTGATGACAATGCTTTTGCGGACTAATCGTGTGCATTGAGCATTTCAAATATCTCATGTCTAGGCACAAGACGATTCGTTGCCCCTCGGAGCTTTAAGTGAAGACGGTGTTGTCCCTTTCATTTTGGTTTTGGTGAACTTGAGTCGTAGGAGACACCGTACTATCAAGAGAGGGTCCGCATTGGAAAGGCTTGGGTAGAATCAACACGTACACTTCATCTTTGCACCCCCAGCTCATTTCCTCTCCTTGGAGTTTGTCGTTTCATCAAAAGTGGAGGATGTGAGATGCTAGCAGTAGTACCGCCGCCAGAGCGGTAGTACCGCCCATGGACCTCAAGCCGTAGTACCGCTGTTCTACACTGGTAGTATCGCTTGGGTGCATCAGCGGCAGTACCATCCATGGTTGGCACTGCTACCACCTCGATTCGAGGGTGATCTCCTCATGCCGGGTTGAGCGGCAGTAGCAGCGGTAGTACCGCTCGTGAGCGGTAGTACCGCGGCTACCATCGCCACTAGTGCCGCCCAAATCCCCTCTCTACCTCCCGTTCCCCCTCTGAGGCCTCTACTCTCAGTCACTGTCGGTGTCAAAACCGGTGGATCTTGGGTAGGGGGTCCCGATCTGTGCGTCTTAGGCTGATGGTAACAGGAAGCAAGGGACACAATGTTTACCCAGGTTCGGGCCCTCTCGATGGAGGTAAAACCCTACTTCCTCTTTGATTAATATTGAAGATATGAGTAGTACAAGAGTAGATCTACCACGAGATCGTATAGGCTAAACCCTAAGAGCTAGCCTATGATGGTATGATTGTAATTGTGATCAGCCTTCTAAGGACCATCCTCTCCGGTTTATATAGACACCGGAGAGGGCTAGGGTTTACATGGAGTCGGTTACAAGGAAGGAAACACAATATCCGGATCGCCAAGCTTGTCTTCCACACAAAGGAGAGTCCCATCTGGACACGGCCGAAGTCTTGAGTCTTGTATATTCACGCTTCGATAGTCCGGGCGATGTATATAGTCCGGCTGTCCGGATACCCCCTAATCTAGGACTCCCTCAGTAGCCCCTGAACCAGTCAATGACGATGAGTCCGGCGCGCAGTCTTCGGCATTGCAAGGCGGGTTCCTCCCTCTGAATACTCCAAGGTTATTGTCGAACACGTAGATGATGTCCGAATCTGCAAGATGATCCTCATACACCATAGTAGGGAACATAGCATAAATCCGTTCTGCTGGCAATTTTTATACATCGTGCCCTTGCATCGTGGCCTGGTCCAACATGGACCGGCATCTCCTGCTCCACCTCGACTCGTGTTGCGAGGCAGTTTTATTGGCACGTCCTGCCAAAGCAGAGATTGTGTTCCTCTTAATATGGGATCTTCATCAATGTGGGCATATGTGACCCCACGGTGACCGTTGGTATAATTCTGTTTATTTTAGATAAGTCTCAAGCGGTCACGCTGAGGACTCTTGGTATTCATCCCTTTTATAAAGGGGTCAAGGCCTACGCCTCTTCTCCACCTCTCCTGCCCCTTCTCGCACCACGAGCTCCAGCACTCAAAACCTAAGCTCCAACCCCCCAGATCCCCCAGTATGTCCGGATCCGACGCAACAGGCCGGTGGGTGGCCTCCTCGATTCAAGAGGAGGACATTGCGAACCTTAGGGAGGTCGGATACCTGACCGCCGATATCAAGCACAAGCTTCCTGCTCCGGGGCAAGTTATCCCCACGCGGAGCCCAACGAGAGCGTCGTGTTTGTCCCTCACTTCCTCCGAGGCCTAGGCCTCACCCTCGACCCCTTTGTGAGGGGGCTCATGTTCTACTATGGCTTGGATTTCCATGATCTGGCTCCAGACGCCGTCCTCCATATCTCGTCGTTCATTATCGTGTGCGAGGCTTTTCTCCACGTCAACCCACACTTCGGCTTATGGCTTAAGACCTTCAATGTGAAGCCGAAGATGATCCAGGGGCGACATGCGGAGTGCGGAGGTTCCATAATAAGCAAGAACGCTGATGCCCCATGGTCAGAGGATTCTTTTCCGGAAGTATCCGATGTGTGCCAACGGAGGTGGTTTTATGTCACAGCTCCCAGAGGCACAAAGTGGGTAGCTGCCTCCGAGTTCCGCTCAGGCCCTCCGTCACAGTTAGCGTCTTGGACCGACGTAGGACGGAATTATGGGCCTGCTGGCGATGTACCAGAACTGCAGAATCATATTCGGGAGCTTATTGAGAGGAACATAAATCTTGTCAGCATAATGCAAGTGATGCTAATCCGGCAGATGTTGCCGTGCAAACGTCGGCCCCTCCGGATGTGGGAGTTTAATCCGGATGGTCTGCGGACTATTAAGCACTTCTTCGGCCTGAAGCTCAAAGGAATGTGTAAATTATTCTTCGGACCTCAAGTAAAGTGTCCGAACACCACCGAGGATGCGGGCCTAAGCTGCAATCGCCTAGATGCCCAAGTAAGTAACCCTAAAGCCGGACACTTCATTTATATATATCATAACTATGATTCTGAAAATCCTTCCGTGGCCAGGAATGGCTCAACAAGGAGGAGAGAATCAGGTGTCCCGTGCCACTTCCTGAAGGCTCGCCTGGTCCAACCATTGCAAAGATGCTGGGCCGGGCGCTCAGCAAAATCCCTTCAGGGAAAGGTGAAGGAAAGGGCAATGAAGCCGAACTTCACACGCTACGCATCCAGACCGGGGAAATCGCTACCCATCCTATGGAGGATAGCCGGGAAGGGGAGGTCAAAGCCTCCTCCCCACGCAGGAAGAAGAGGGCCGCCTCCGAAGATTTGTAGGCGGAGACGCCCAAGCAAGGGAAGAAAGCATCACCAGGGGGTTCTGGCGCGACGGGCACCCTCACCGCGTCATGCCCACCAACGGGCCAGCCCTCCACCGAGCCGTAAGTTATTCATTAATTCGAAGGTGTGATGTTACTCCGAGATCCATAACCAGGACTTCGTCTTTTGTAGTCCGGCGAGCAGCTCTTCTCAACAGAGTTCGTCTTTGGGGGACCTTCGTCCGGAGATGATGGAGAGTGAGACTCCACCCACCTCTCGCCTCATAAAGCGGGCGACATGGAGGTGTCGTCACGGAGGAGTCTGGATCTGCCGAAGCCGGCAGCGAACACGCCAGTCACCCTGAGCCCGGAGCGTTTGGTTCCCATGGGGGGCGATGAGAAGGGTCCGGCATAGTTCAGTGTCCGGCCGGACGTACTGACGGGCCTTCTAGAGCGAGCCGCGCTCTTGGAGGAGCACCACTCTTTAATGAGCACGATGCTCACGAAGATTTCATCCGCCACCAGCGGTTTGAATGAGGCATTTACAAGCCTGCTCAAAGGCTTTGAGGTATGTAGTGAAAAATGCACAATTTTTTGGTTATGAAGCGCGCGCTAGGTGTGCTCCCTATAGATAGTAGCCCCTGAGACTCCGGTTGCCCGCCATAGACGGCAAATGGGGGATCATATACTAATGTCTGCACCGTACATGTGTGCAGGTATACAAGGATCTGGCAGCCGACCAGTCTGTTGAAGTTGCCGAACTAAGGAGGCAGATCGGATCCATTGATGCCGATATCACGCTGGTGAATAAACGGCTGGAGGAGTCACAGGGTATGTGCTCGGATTCCCTTATTATGATGTATAGGAAAATGTGAGAGGGGCATAGTATTAATGCAATGTGTTTGCACTGCAGATGGTGCTGCTGCCGTGGAGGCCCTGAGGGCGGAACTTGCTCAAGCCAAGGAACAAGCTTGGGCTAGCAATGTGGCTGCCCTAAAGGCGGCTGAAGAATTGAGAGCCGAACAGGCTGGTCTTCACCGAAGCGAGGAAAAGATAGCCGAAATGGCTGGGGAGTTAAAAAATGCCGCCGACCGGTACACACTCCTCGAAAAGGAAAATAAGACTAGTTCGGCCGAGCTGGACAAGACACTTAATGCCGCCAAGGAGATGCGGACCGAGATCCACAGTATGCGGGAGGAGCTCCGACAGGCCGACAAAATCATGGCTGGGGGTTCATACTTACTGCGGATGAAGTACTTGGATCCGAAGTATGCTCCCCTGGCTGGGCGCTTGAGTCCTGCAGACGCAGATGCGGACTTGGCGAATAGTATAGCTGATGCTCTCAAGTTCTTCGAGGGTCAAGGTGATGAAGAAGTGGAGAAGCTTTTCTGGTTGCAGTTCAATGCTCCCACTCGCCTGCTGCCGCTGAATGAGAAGGTGGCTGCTATGGCGGAGCTCCACAAGCTGTCCGGGCTTGCAATGCGGTCTGTAATAGACCATCTTTGGCCGAAGGGGCCTAAGCCGGACAACTATTTTGGTTTGGTTCAACAATTCCTTGGAGCCGTGTCTCGGATTGACGCCATGAGGAGGTCGGCATGCATAGAGGGTGCGCGGATGGCTCTTGCCCGCGTTAAAGCCTATTGGACGGATATGGAGGCCACCATTATAGCGACCCAGGATCCGGCGGGCGGCCAATATCCGGCCGAGCACTACTTGGCACAGGTCACAGAAGGTGCCCGCCTAATAGAGGTGCAGTGCTCAAAGAATTTCCTCTTCGACTGATAAGTCGAATCATTGTAAAAAACAATGTTTATTTTGATCACAAGGCTATATTTATACTTTTTGCCTAAAAATATGATTGTGTCCCTGTACGGCTGTTTTTATATGTATAAGTAGTTCGAAAGATAGCAGTCGTTGGCTTCAGCCCCCACGCATACGATGTGGGGGTGTTCGCGAAAAAATATGCATAATCACACTTGATCCAATGTCTTGGTCCGTTAAGGAGGTGATTGCACGCCGAACTAGGCAACCAGACTATATAGCTGTAACACTTTCGCTTAGCCATGGGAGTCTAATGGTGGGGCTACTATGTAGCCCCTGGTACATTCGCGTGCATCCGAATACAGGCACGTGTGTACATGGCTGGGAAATGTCCCTTCATTAATGCGGAGGAATCTTTAGAGATTCCGGTGAGTCTTCGAGTGGTTGAACAGTCTCTCGCTGTATCATGACAGTCAGTTTTCAGCTTTCTCTACTGAGGCGCTCATCCGGAATAACCAGGGCACAATCGCAGTAGTTCTCCTTTGGCCTGCCTTAGCCGATAATGGCGGAACATAAAGCGGCAAACCCAGGAGCAGGGCAAACCCAACATTTGACCAAAGACATGATTCGGAGCTGATGCATATAAGGCCAAACTTGTGACACCGAACACTCCCGAAGGTGTTCGGGCTTTATAATAGGAGATGGGCTCAAGAATGCCCATTCATTATGAACCCTGTATTTCCAAGTACATGCGGTACTCTGTCATGGCGAAATGCTAACAACGACAGTATCATCTGTGGGTATGGGACCCAGGGGATGGTTGAAACAACAAGAGGCAATAGAAAAGGTTTACACAGGGGCTTAATCTAAAAAGAAACCTGTTGAACGGGGCCCTGCTGCACGTCTGCGCCTTTGTCTCCGTTGTGCCTTATCTTGGAAGGGTATCGCGCGAACATTGTCTGTGGGAAAAGGAAAACTCATAGGAGAATACAACATAAGTATGCGATGGATAGTAAAGGTGTAAGATGTTGGTATGCTAATGAGGTTGAGCCAAATGTGGGGCTGTATTAAATATTTATAGCCCCTGGTTTCCGCTATGGGGGTACATATACAGTGCCCTTGTTGAATTTTATCTGGGCTACCGGACTCGTCTAACCGTGTCTGTGGTCTTAATGACCAGTCATGTATATGATATTTGGAGGCCGCTTACAGTCCGGCCGCCAGGGCCGTCGCGTGTTCCTCTGTGCGTGAAAAGCGCTCTGTGATTCCGCTAACGGTGATGATGCCACATGGACCAGGCATCTTGAGTGTAAGGTAGCCATAATGTGGCAATGCGTTGAAGCGGGCGAAGGCCTTTCTTCCAAGCAATGCATGATAGCCGCTTTGGAAGGGTGCGATGGTGAAGAGCAGTTCTTCGCTTCTGGAGTTGCCTGGGGAGCTGAATGTTACTTCCAGCACGACGGAGCCCTTGCCGTAGGCTTCAATGCCTGGTATCACCCCTTCAAAGGTGGTGTTGCTTTGGCTAATTCTGGATGGGTTTATCCCCATTCTGTGGACAGTGTCCTCGTATATCAAATTGATACTACTGCCGCCGTCCATGAGGACACGGGTGAGACAGTATCCGTCTATTATTGGGTCGAGAACCAAGGCCTGTGATCCTCCGCGCCGAATACTAGTTTGGTCGTCCATGTGATCGGAAGTGATCAGACGAGACATCCAGTAGTCAGATGTTGGAACGATGGGCTCTACCTCGTGCACGTCTCTGAGCGCGCGTTCTTGCCTTCTCGTGAATGTGTGAGTCGCGTGGATCATGTTTACTGTTTTAACCTCTGGGAGGGGGGAATTTTCTGTCCCCCAGTGTTCGGCTGGTGAGGTTCATCTTCATCTTCACTTGGTGTTTCCCTCCCTTTGTGTTCGGCATTCAATTTGCCGGCCTGCTTGAAGACCCAACACTCTCTATGGGTGTGGTTCGCAGGTTTCTCCGGGGTGCCATGAATTTGGCATAGTCTGTCCAGGACTCTGTTCAGACCGGACGGTCCCTCTTTACTGCCTTTAAATGGTTTCTTTTGCTGATCAGGTCGAGAGCCCCTGAATGCGGCGTTGACCGTCGTGTTATCCGGGCTCTCTTCCTTGTTTTGGCGTTTGTTTTTATTACACCGTGGCTTCCCGTTGCCATCCCTTATTTAGGATGTGCTGGGGTCACTAGTGCCTTTACGGGCCAGCCAGCTATCTTCACCCGCGCAAAAGCGGGTCATAAGGCTTGTTCAGGCTGCCATTGTCCTTGGCTTTTCTTGGCCGAGGTGTCGGGCGAGCCATTCGTCACGGATGCTGTGTTTGAATGCCGCTAAGGCTTCGGCATCCGGGCAATCGACAATTTGATTCTTCTTAGTGAGGATTCTGTTCCAAAGCTTGCGGGCGGACTCTCCGGGTTGTTGGATTATGTGACTTAGGTCGTCTGCATCCGGAGGCCGGACATAAGTCCCTTGAAAATTGGCCCTGAAAGCGTCTTCGAGTTCCTCCCAACTCCCAATTGTGTTTTCGGGGAGGATTTTCAACCAGTGTCTAGCTGGTCCCTTCAATTTTAAGGGAAGGTATTTGATGGCGTGGAGGTCATCTCCACGAGCCATGTGAATATGCAGGATAAAATCCTCAATCCAGACCCCTGGGTCTGTCGTGCCGTCGTATGCTTCTATGTTCACAGGTTTGAAGCCATGTGGGAATTCATGGTCTAGTCATTCTTCGGTGAAGCACATGGGGTGAGCAGCCCCTCCGTATCTGGACATGCTGTGGCATGCAGTCGGCTATTGCAGTGTCCGTAGTTTATTCCAAACTGGTATTTGGCTTGTATGAGCGTTTGGGTGACCGTAGTCCCTCGCCGGGGTGTGTCTTTTAGATCCATAGATGGACCTAACTGCACTGGCTTTCTTATCCAGATGCTCACGTAGATCATGCGCGGCGTCTGTGGCCATTCTATTGCGGTTGTGGAGCGGTACGTCTATTCTCCCGGTCGTATTATTCTTTGGTGGAACAACCTCGTCGTCGAATTATGGCAGCAGCTTGTGCTTCAGATAGCTTTTCGTATGGCGATCGTCGCCATATCTTTCTTCAGTGTCTAGCACTTTATTCCATCTGCAACTTAGCTTTTCCTGTGCGGCCTTGAGCCGTTGCTTCTGCTTTTTCAGACTTCTTGCGGTGGCCATAAGCTTTCTGTGGAGGTTGTCTCGTTCCACCTGTTCGTCCGGGATGATGAATGCATCATCATCCAGACTGTATTCCTGTTCTGGGGCGGTTTCATGAGCTCGTCCCTCCAGATCATTGTGATCGGATATTTGCTCCGAACTTGGTTTGGCGTGACCTGGCTCATCCTGCTCCATCGCTGGGTCCATGTGGTCGTGGTTGCTTTTGGGGTTTACGGGTATATCGACCCTTCTTGCACTCTTGTTGCTATTTTTGCAATTGCTGGACTTTGAGCGGCGTCTGCGCTGCCTTTTTGGCTTTTGCCCGGGTGTTTTATCTTCCGGATAATCGCTGTCGTCCTTATTGGGCGTATCTACCATGTATATATCATGTGACAAGGTAGTAGTCCCGCGCCCCAGGGATTCTGGAGCTTCTCCTGCATCATCGTCCATACCGTCGATGTCTTCGCAGTCGAAGTCAAGCACGTCGGTTAAATCTTCGATCGAGGCGATGAAGTGGGTGGTGGGTGGGCAACGAATTCCTTCGTCGCCTGCTTCCCACTCGGGCCGGACATAGTTCGGCCCAGAGCCTCCTGACAAACAATGAGACTTTAATGAGTTCAGCATGTCGCCAAAGGGCGAGTGCTGAAAGATGTTCGTAGCGGTAAACTCCATTACCGGAGCCCAACCGGGCTCGGCTGGCTCAAGAGTGAGCGGACCGGGACCAACGACCGGATACGAGTCTGGGGGCCCGGGGTTACAGGCCTCCACACAGGTGAGACCTGTGTTCGGCTCCACCGCCGATGTGTATGCGGCCTGCAGGGCGGGGTCTACCCCTTCGTCCTTGGGCAATGCAACCTGTTCTGGATTTAGATCTGGGGTTATTGCAGGGATGATGTTCCGAGCATTGTCCGGCAGCAGGTCTAGGCCGTGCTCGTCGTGACTGTCCGGTGCTCCTGGCACAGGGCCGAATCCGTCGAAGATCAAATCTCCGTGGATATCTGCCGTATAGTTCAAGTTTCCAAACCTGATCTGGTGGCCAGGGGCGTAGCTATCGATCTGCTCCAGATGGCCAAGCGAATTGGCCCACAATGCGAAGCCGGCGAACACAAAGATCTGTCTGAGGAGAAAAGTCTCACCCTGGACCGTGTTGTTGACGATTGAAGACGCCATCCAGCCTTGAAGCGACGACATAGAGGAACTCTCAATGAAAGCACCAATGTCGGTGTCAAAACCGGCGGATCTCGGGTAGGGGGTCCCGATCTGTGCGTCTTAGGCTGATGGTAACAGGAAGCAAGGGACACAATGTTTACCCAGGTTCGGGCCCTCTCGATGGATGTAAAACCCTACTTCCTGCTTGATTAATATTGAAGATATGAGTAGTACAAGAGTAGATCTACCACGAGATCGTAGAGGCTAAACCCTAAGAGCTAGCCTATGATGGTATGATTGTAATTGTGATCGGCCTTCTAAGGACCATCCTCTCCGGTTTATATAGACATCGGAGAGGGCTAGGGTTTACATGGAGTCAGTTACAAGGAAGGGAACACAATATCCGGATCGCCAAGCTTGTCTTCCACGCAAAGGAGAGTCCCATCTGGACACAGGCCGGAGTCTTGAGTCTTGTATCTTCACGCTTCGATAGTCCGGATGATGTATATAGTCTGGCTGTCCGGATACCCCCTAATCCAGGACTCCCTTAGTCACCGCGGTAGTACCGCTGGGGGTTGCTGTAGTACAGCTTGCACCAGCAGTAGTATCGCCCCACTGAGTAGTAGTACCGCTCTGTGCGTGCTGAAAAGGGGGTAACGGTTGGATTGATTCCCCCACTATAAAAGGAGGTCTTCTTACCCAAGTTGACCTAGCTCTTTTCCCCCAAGCTCCATTGTTGCTCCAAAGCTCATTTTCGCCCGATCTCTCTCCCTAGCCAATCAAACTTGTTGATTCTTTAGGGATTGGTTGAGAAGGCCCGGATCTACACTTCCACCAAGAGAAATTTGATTCCCCCCACTAATCCCTTGCGGATGTTGTTACTCTTGGGTGTTCGAGCACCCTAGATGGTTGAGGCCACCTCGGAGCCACATTCCATTGTGGTGAAGCTCCGTGGTATTGTTGGGAGCCTCCAATGAAGTTGTGGAGATAGCCCCAACCTTGTTTGTAAAGTTTCGGTCACTGCCTTCTAGGACACTAATAGTGGAATCACGGCATATCGCATTGTGTGAGGGGGAGATGAGAATACGGTGACCCTAGTGGCTTCTTGGGGAGCATTGTGCCTCCACACCGCTCCAACAGAGACGTACTTCCTCTCAAAAGGAAGGAACTTCGGTAATACATCCTTGTCTCCACTGGCTCCGCTATTGGTTGTTTCTTACCTTTACCTGTGCAAGCTTATATTGTGTTGTTTCCCTAGCTTGCGTGTGTGCTTGTTGTTGTTGCATCATATAGATTGTTCACCTAGTTGCACATCTAGACAACCTACTTTGATGCTAAGTTTAATTTGGTCAAGAAAAGCTAAAAATTGTTAGTTGCCTATTCACCCCCCTCTAGTCAACCATATTGGTCCTTTCAATTGGTATCAGAGCCTCGTCTCTTTATTAAGGACTTTTCCATTCGAAGAGTATGGTTGACACCACGGACGAGGTGGAGGATCACCCCGGTGCAAATCCCACTTTGTCCATGGACGATGCGGGATCCTCGGTCTCTCGTGAGGAGTTCAATGTGTCTATGGACACATTGAAAACCTCCATGAGACCGAGGTTAAAGGCATGTTTAAGGAATTTCTTGATGGGCTTAAATTATCCACCGAACCATTGGAAGTGGTTGATCCCACTAACAAGGTGGCGGATGCAAACTCCAAAAAGGGGGAAACTAGTAGTGAGCATGCTCCTATGCCTATTGGTAGAAGTGGGGGTGGCATCTTTGCCCATGTTGAACCTCCACTTACTTATGGAGGACCGGTTCCCTTCGCTCATATGAATCATGTTGGTCCTCCTCCTAAGCTTGTGAAAAATGAGGATTGTGCTTCTTGGGTGTATCGCCTTAAATGTCATTTAAATCATAGTTCTACTAATCTTTGAAGAATTATTGAGAAAGGTTTCTACCTGCACGACTCAAGCAACTTCACTCCTAGAGAAGCCGATGTCGGTGTCAAAACCGGCGGATCTCGGGTAGGGGGTCCCGAACTGTGCGTCTAAGGCTAATGGTAACAGGAGGCGGGGGACATGATGTTTACCCAGGTTCGGGCCCTCTCTATGGAGGTAATACCCTACTTCCTGCTTGATTGATCTTGATGATATGAGTATTACAAGAGTTGATCTACCACGAGATCGTAATGGCTAACCCTAGAAGCTAGCCTATGATTATGATTGTTCTTGTCCTACGGACTAAACCCTCCAGTTTATATAGACACCGAAGGGGGCTAGGGTTACACAAGGTCGGTTACAGAGAAGGGAATCTAATCTACATATCCGAATGGCCAAGCTTGCCTTCCATGCAAAGGAGAGTCCCATCCGGACACGGGAAGAAGTCTTCTATCTTGTATCTTCATAGCCCAAGAGTCCGACCCATGTATATAGTCCAGCTGTCCGAGGACCCCTTAATCTAGGACTCCCTCAGTAGTCCCCGAACCAGGCTTCAATGACGATGAGTCCAACGCACAGATTGTCTTCGGCATTGCAAGGCGGGTTCCTTCTCCGAATACTTCCAGGTACCTGTTTTTAGAGAGCAGTGTCCGGCTTCCCATTTAATGTCACACTCATCGGCTTCTGTACCTTCATGGTTTCAGCTTCCATGTGTCGAGTGAATGCGAGAGGTCGGGGCATTTTTACACTTGCCACCCTAACCATGTAAGTAAATTGTCTATTTAAAGAGATGGGGATCTTCAGATCCAATCCACACCATCTCCCCCAAGCGAGGAATTATCGGAGCATGCCCGCAAAAAGCACCCTAACATGGCTAGCGCTCGCAGCTCTTCCTGCCGCTCTCACAGCCCCAAACCGAGCGATTGGGAGAAGTGTATCGTATCCCACGGTCAATTGGTGAAGTTGCAGACCCAAGGGTTTCTTCCTCCTGCATATCTACTCCCCGTTCAAGCCGGATTAGCTTCCTTTGACGGTGGGGAGCTAGCGGAGAAGTTTCCCAACCCATCCAGGGGGAAGCAAGTATGCCTTGTCCCCTACTTGCTGAGGGGTGTCGGATTTCCAATCCATCCGTTCCTCCGAGGGTTTCTGGAGTACTATGGCCTCCAGCTGCACAACTTCACACCTGCCTCCATCCTGCACATTGCACGTTATTTCGCTCTTTGTGAGCTATTTCTGAGTTGTGAAGCCCATTTTGAGTTATGGAAGAAGCTGTTTTGCCTCGTCCCTCGTAATCAAGAGGGATCAATATTCCAAGTGGGCGGAGCCGAGATATGGCGCATCGCTGGGACCGGATACCTATCCGGTACACCGAAGAAGGCAACCGAAGAATGGCCTTCTGAGTGGTTTTATATTAAGGACATCTCCCTTCCTGACCCAATCTGAATTGGTCTTCCTGAGTTTTCAAGTGCTTCATTGAAGAAATGCCTCAGCTGGCGTCCCCGGAGCCTTAGGGAGAAAGATAGCATGGAGGTCCATCAATTGATGAGCAAGATAAGAACGCTCGCTCAATCCAGATTGTCAATAATCGAGGTTATGGCAATATCCATAATGCGGGGGTTCAGCCACTCCAATACCGAGGGCGTCCCATGTGGCACTTCAATGGAGAAGAGGATGCCACCCGCTGCAGTCGGAAGGGTCCAGACACCCCCACCGCTCTGGTGAAAATACTGCTCGGATTATATAAAGGGGAGAAAGAGGAGTTCATCCGCATTAAGCCAAGGGATGGATTCTCCATGTACAACCCTCCCAGCTGGGTGAGTTTCCATTCCCCTACTCTACTCTATTCATTCCCTGCGTCCTTTTTCATGAATATTTAATCCGTCCATTTATAACAGGAATGGCGGAAAATCACTAGGGAGATCCACAGCCCAGCACCACTGCCAGAGGACCACAATCGAGCCCTTGACCCCAGATTCGAAGACGATCCGGATATATTCGTGGAGCTCGGGGAAGGGGTATTTTACCAGGCAAGCTGTGACGGCACAGAAGTGGCCATTGTCGGTGTCAAAACCGGGAGATCTCGGGTAGGGGGTCCCGAACTGTGCGTCTAAGGCTAATGGTAACAGGAGGCTGGGGACACGATGTTTACCCAGGTTCGGGCCCTCTCAATGGAGGTAATACCCTACTTCCTGCTTGATTGATCTTGATGATATGAGTATTACAAGAGTTGATCTACCACGAGATCGTAGAGGCTAAACCCTAGAAGCTAGCCTATAATTATGATTGTTTCTCTCCTATGGACTAAACCCTCCGGTTTATATAGACACCGGAGGGGGCTAGTGTTACACAGAGTCGGTTACAGAGAAGGAGATCTACATATCCGAATTGCCAAGCTTGCCTTCCACGCAAAGGTGAGTCCCATCCGGACACGAGATGAAGTCTTCAATCTTGTATCTTCATAGTCCAACAGTCCGGCCAAAGTATATAGTTCGGCTGTCCAGATACCCCCTAATCCAGGACTCCCTCAGTATCCCCTGAACCAGGCTTCAATGATGATGAGTTCGGCCGCAGATTGTCTTCGGCATTGCAAGGCGGGTTCCTCCTCCGAATACTCCATAGAAGATTTGAACACGAGAATCGTGTCCGGCTCTGCAAAACAAATTCCACATACCACCGTAGAGAGAACAGTATTCCACAAATCTAATCTGCTGACAACTTTCTTGTAGAGTGACATCACAACACGGCCCGGTCATTATTCGAACCGTTTTTCACAACCAGCCACTGCACATATTGCGAGGCGGTTTTATTGGCACGTCTTGTCGAAGTGGAGATCTATGTTCCCTTATTGCGGGATTCTCATCAATACGGGCGTGGGTAATCCAACCGCACCATCAGTTGTGGAGTTTGGAGAATAAGGGAATTTACCGGGCAAGTGGGGAGGTGCAAGATCCCTGCTGCCTTTATAAGGGGATAAGAACTCCCTTTTTCACCCACGCCCTCTTCTCTGCTCATTCATTGTTTTTCGCTCGAGCCCTAGTGCCCAAGCGTCCGTCTTCTCCGCCCACAAAGGCTTCCCGAAAATGTCCGGATCCGGAGCAGGAGGCAAATGGATGGCCTCTACCGTCCGGGAGAAGGATATCAAAAGGCTTCGGGGGGCCGGGTACTTGGCCAAGAGAATTGGCCACCGCCTTCCGACGGCGGGGCAGATCATCCCCACTCCGGAGCCCCACGAGAGGGTGGTATTCCTCCCCCATTTTGTCCGCGGGCTAGGGTTTCCCCTTCACCCATTCGTTCACGACATCATGTATTATTACGGGATTGATTTTCACGATCTATCCCCAAATTCCTTCCTCAACATCTCGACATTCATCGTCATATGTGATGCCTTTCTCCGCATCCCACCACACTTTGGTTTATGGCTGAAAGTGTTCAACGTGAAGCCAAAGGTAGTGAGCAGCGAGCACGCCGAGTGCGGAGGAGCCATGGTGAGCAGGATGCCCAATGTTACATGGCCAACAGGTACTTTCAATGATTCCGTCAAGGAGTGGCAACAACAGTGGTTTTAGATCACTCAGCCATGCGGCAAGGATTGGGCCGCTACTCCAGAATTCAGATTTGGAGCCCTCTGCGCCTCACGTCCTGGCCCAAGAAGGGCCTGGACTGGGCTTCGTCTGATGAATTATCAATGCTCTAGACGCGCGTTCAAGATATGGAAGATAAGAGCATCAAGCTCGTAAATGTAGTCTAGGTGATGTTGATTCGCCGGATTCTACCTTGTCAACACCGGGCTTGCAATTTATGGGAGTTCGACCCGGCCAAGCACCAGACCCTGCTAGAGCTCTTCGGCTCCTCGCACGAGGGCATCTGGAAGGTGCTTTTCAAGTCCGTCAAATCTTGGCCGGACTCCGCCGAGGACCGCGGGTACAAATTGTCCCGCCCTGCAAGTTCGGTAAGTAATCGTACGTTGACAATTCATATGTTGTAGTGGCATATCCTTAGCAAAATGCCTAATGTATTTCCCACAACTTTGCTAGGGCTGGACGTAGAAGGCGGGCGGATCTACTGTCCGGCTTCGCTGCCAGAAGAACCGGCCGGCCCACTTCTGACGAAGATGCTGGTCCCGGCGCCTTACAAGGCGCCGAAGAAGAAGACCGAGGAAGTGGTCAAGAAGACCAGGGGCAGCCTCCATCGCCGTGGGGCCTCAGACATAAAATCCGAAGACTTCAACACCCATCCTTCCTCCGAAGAGGACGAGGAGGAGGTCGAGGAAGATGAATCCCCCGTGGGGGGAAGAAAGAAAAGGACGGCCTCCACATCCTTGGAGGCCGAGTCGCCCAAGAGGGGAAAAACTCCCCTTCCAGAGGAGTCCACTGCCGCCGCCGACAGCAGCCCGGAGTGGGATCCCAGGGCCCAGCCCCTGGTGAACTCATGAGTATGAAATCTGAACATGCTTATGCGTCTAGACTCGTCGTGGCATAATATTTTGATCCGAGCCATACTTTTTACAGTCCTGCGAGGTCCCGCGCCGAACAATCTTCGTCGGAGGGTTTGCTGAGTTCAGATGCTATGGAAAGCGGGACACCCCAAGGGCCCCCTCCCCCAGTCATGCGAATGACACCGAGGCTTCGTCCCAGAAGGACCCAGGCCAAGGAGGAGGGGGGAAGATCGCAAAGGCGACGCCAGAAGGCCAAACTTCAGGGTCCGGATACACGGGAGAGAAGACTCCCATGGGTGTCAACAACGGGGGTCATCTTAAATCCAGCCCCTAGCCGGACACTATCCCGGAGGTCAATAAGGCTCCGAATTCGGGGAGGCGGCCACCATTGGCTGGAGGGGGCGTGCCTATCCCTCTAGCGACCTCTGTCCCACCAGAGGTGCCGGATGCTTTATTGGCGGTGCTGGAGGGCACCTCCATCATTGATGAACACCGTGCCCATATGGGTGCGATGATTGAGAAGATTCAGTCTGCTGAGAGTGGACTGAATGAATCCTATGTCAGCCTTATAAGAGGCTTCGAGGTATGGAATAGTGTCATAGTATAGATAGTAGCCCCTGATACACTGTTCGGTGAAAAAGAAGAACCGGACAGAGGAACAATTTTATGTTCGTAGGAGACTCACTTGATGACATCTAACTGGTTTTGATAAGCAGGCGTCTATAGCGACTGCCGCCTCTCATGCTGCAGAAGTATCCGTACTGAAGCATAGTCTGGAGCGGGTCGAAGAAGAACTTGGCCAAGTGAAGAAACAGCTGGAGGACAACCAAGGTATGCGGATACCTTGTTTATTGGTCACAAATGGTTGAAATGTGCATAATAAAAATATTTTTATGATGTGCTCTAGGGGCGACGTCCGAAATTGAGGCTCTTAAAAGGGCTGTGGCCGAAGCCGAGAAAACGGCAGCCACAGAGCAGGCTCTCCGTGAGAAGCACGAAGCCCAAGTTATTGGGGCCGAGCGAGATCTTCAAGAGGCCATGATGAAATGGGAGACCTTGGAGTAGAGTTTATTAGGGAAAGAATCCGAACTCTCCCAGGCTCGCCAAGCCGCAAGTGATGCCGAGGGGAAGCCCAAGGTGCCCTGAACGAAATCCAAGAAGCGAAGAAGATTGCGGCTAGTAAGGCTTTTTCTCCACAAAGCATTTATTTTAAAGGGAGGAAATCAAGTTTTAATTCGAATTTTGATTCCTCCAGGGGTGTTTGCGGAGCTGCCGCGCAGCATATCTGTTGCCGCCCAATTTTATCGAGCCGAAGAAAGGAATACTGCGGATAAGCTTTCCTGGATGCAGTATCTGGCGCTGAATTATCTGGTGCCTTTCTCCGATCAACTGAAGAAGTTGACCGAACTGCATAAGGCGACCGAACTAGCCATGAAGGACGTAATTATCCGGCTATGGCCCGAGGAGCCGATTCCAAGCAGTTACTTGAGGCTCGTGAAGCGGCTTGTGAGTGTCTGCCCTCGACTCGAAGTCATCAAGCGGTCGGTCTGTATAGAGGGTGCGCGAATGGCCTTCGCTCGTGCAAAAGTGCATTGGGGGAAGATGGATGCGGAAAAGCTGATGACCGAGGGGCCACCGGAGGGGAAGGAGCACCGCACGCCCAAAATGTATTATGAAGGTGTCTTGAAAGGAGCCTGCGGGAGAACAAGTAACATTCTTTTTCATATTTTCATAAGAAATAAATCTAGCATTGGGAGGAATGACCTAATTTGGAATTGCTGAGCTCTGGAGTTCCTCCATCATAAATCTGGCTTGGAGACGAGAGGTAAATTCTTGATCCTCCTCCATGGCATCTATCCTTTTCAAGTCGGCCTCCATATCTTCCTCCATTGATGGCCCAAAGTGATCAGCATTGTTGTTTGCTCTTGGCCACGGTGTCGGGTGAGATACCTGACTCTCCCGACTGACTCTGGAGAAGACATCTTGCTCTAGATTTGCTGCAGAAACAACTCAAAATGGAAACAGAGGATTTTGTCGTGGTACGGTGGTCAAAACCTTTGAGAGATTATATAATGAATATTTACCGACAAAAAGAAGTATCATGCAGGAAAACGGAGTCCGGAGGGCACACGTGGTGTCCGCGAGGCAGGGGGCGTGCCCAGGGTGGTAGGGCGCGCCCTCCACACTCGTGGATGCCTTTTGTCCCATTCAGACTACTTCTTATTTTCCCATTTTTTGAATATTCCAAAATAGAGAAAAATTGCTATTTGAGAAGTTTTGGAGTCAGTTTACTTACTGTACCACATACCTATTCCTTTTCGGAGTCTAAAACATTCTGGAAAGTGTCCCTTACTCGGATGGCACTACATTCAATATAAAGCTCGGTAATATACCATCCTACTTTAAAAAAGTAATGTTTATATCATGCGTTCTTTCATAGTATGAAAGATTGAGTTCCCTAACTTCCAAGGGAATAAAAGTAACCTAAGAGACACCAAAGAACTGCACAAATTCCTCAGATGCATTCGACTTAGTCACCCAAGCTAGTTAGATCACTTTGAAGGGGATTTTTAAAGTGTTCACTCTGAGTAAAATGGGTTCTGACGGAGCACACTGAGCACTTACAATCTTGCTTCACACTTTGACTCTCTTAATGTTACATTTTGTCCTATGATTGAATGAAGAATTAGAGAAACAAGAAAATAAATTATACTCCACAACCTCTGATACTCATGCATTTCTTGAGGACAAGGCTTGGTATAAATAAGATTACAAGTCCTAGTACTCATACTTAAAAAGTCCGTATGCATCCCTAGTTGGTGCAGAGGCCGGGGAAGTGAAATTCTCACCCAATTTTAATGGTCTCGAGTCTCGCGTCTCTCCCCTTCCCCTTGCGCCGCCTCCCCTTGGGCGGCATCAGGGGCCCCCGATCCCGCGCGCCAACCCCTCCCAGCTTCTATATCCCAAGCCGCCGCTGTCACCGGCAAGGGCCATGGTGGCGGCAGGCCCTGCACCATAGATCCAGGGCAGGTGGTCGCCGCGGAAGATCCGGTGGGATATAGGCGGTGTCCCACGCGAGGAGGCCGGGGCAGCAGTCAAGGCGGCGCCCCTGCTACACGGCGGCGATGGGAACCTACATAGGCGGTAGTGTGGCGGCCGCGGGTACATGGGTGGCTCCGATGGCTGCAGATCTGGCATCCTGTCCAGATCCATCTTGGTACGTCCTTTGTTGGCCGGTGGCGTGAGGAGGACCGGTGAGGGGCTGCTGGAGGCTTCCTGTCGGCATGACGATGGCGACCCTCGTCTCCATGGTTATGCTCTGTTCGATTCCAGCCAGCTGCGAGGTTGGGAGACACGACTTCCGGTAAAAATCACGCCAATTGACTTCGGTCTTGGCGGACAATGGCAGTGTCTATGACATCGTGCCCTTTTGGAGGCATCATTGTTGCAGGTCGTGGAACCCTACTCGTGATGCTCCGGGGAAACCCTAGATTTGGATCTACCAAATCGGACGATGATGGTACCTTTGATGTTGGTGTCCCTTCTAAGGGCATCATTTTGGAGCAAGTGCTAGTTGTACGGGACAAGGGGAAGAGTGGTGTCTCATCCACCGCAAGGCCGACGCCAGATCTTGGTGGCATGGTGCCGCGGAGGTTCAATGACGGGCGCATGTGGACGGATTCGTGCAGGATGGTGGAGTTGTCTGGCGTTGTGGTGGCGTCGACGGCAGGCCGGGAAAAGTCGATAGGTCAGTTGCTGCTCTGGAGATGAACCGGTGGAAGATGGCGGCGGCAACCTCTAAGAGTGTGTTGGTCCTGTATGGGACCCAGTCCCGATGTGTGGCTGGGATGGGGTACCCAGCTTTAGATCTTAGGGTTCGGTGTGATATCCGTTTGTATTAGACCCGGATATTTGGCACACCTTCATCAATGGGATATGAGCTAGTAGCAACATGTGTTGCTAAGATGGTGGCTTCAGTGTCATTGATGTATTACTTTGTTTGGTCTCTGTGAATAATTAATTAGATGGCCGCATGCATCGTCCAGATGCATGTAGAGGCCGGGGGTTTATCCTCCTTTTCCAAAAAAACTACACAACTTCTGATTCTTCACTGGTAGACCGAACACTTCAATGTTTTCCTCCATATTCTAGGGGTTGAAATCCTTCAGTTAAACCAATTTTTCAGGGATGTAACATCCATGAATACTCAGCAAATGCACTAGTGCCTTAACTATTTTGTAATTAATAATCAAAAACCACTGGGTGGGGGGAGGTGTAAATGTGTTTGACGAGGATATGAAACCCAGGTACTACCAACCAGAACAAAGTGTTGGCCACATCATCTCTGAGCGAACCAAGGCAGTGACTCAGGTCGAAGAGCCAGCCAACAGTCGTACCATGTTGGGAGGCAAGACAACATTAGTCTACAGTTGCAAGAGATGGTCTAACTTGACCCAGCAGTGCAAGCCCACCTTTTGTCCGACCCGAACCATGTAACCGTAGCTCGACCAGGTATATAAGGCGAGACAGGGCCCTCTCGAGCGGCACCCAATACATTCTAGAGCCATCAGGGCTTGGGTTTTCACTTAACCTTCTCTTCCACCTTGGCCACTGAGGGAGTCCTGGATAAGGGGGTATCCGGACAGCCGGACTATATACATCGTCCGGACTATCGAAGCGTGAAGATACAAAACTCAAGACTTCGGCCCGTGTCCGGATGGGACTCTCCTTTGCGTGGAAGACAAGCTTGGCGATTCGGATATTATGTTTCCTTCCTTGTAACCGACTCCATGTAAACCCTAGCTCTCTGATGTCTATATAAACCAGAGAGGATGGTCCTTAGAAGGCCGATCACAATTACAATCATACCATCATAGGCTAGCTCTTAGGGTTTAGCCTCTACGATCTCGTGGTAGATCTACTCTTGTACTACTCATATCTTCAATATTAATCAAGCAGGAAGTAGGGTTTTACCTCCATCGAGAGGGCCCGAACCTGGGTAAACATTGTGTCCCTTGCTTCCTGTTACCATCAGCCTAAGACGCATAGATCGGGACCCCCTACCCGAGATCCGCCAGTTTTGACACCGACATTGGTGCTTTCATTGAGAGTTCCTCTGTGTCGTCGCTTCAAGGCTTGATGGCATCTTCAATCATCAACAACATAGTCCAGGGTGAGACTTTTCTCCCCGGACAGATCTTTGTGTTTGGCGGCTTCGGACTGCGGGCCAATTTGCTTGGCCATCTGGAGCAGATCGACAGCTACGCCCCTGGCCACCAGATCAGGTTCGGAAACTTAAACTATACAGTGGATATTCACGGAGATTTGATCTTCGACGGATTCGGCCCTATGCCAGGAGCGCTAGACAGTCACGACGAGCACGGCCTAGACCTGTTGTCGGAAAATGCTCAGAACATCATCCCTGCAATAGCCCTGGATCTAAATCCGGAGCAGGTTCCATTGCCCAAGGACAGAGGGGTGGACCCCGCCCCACAGGCCGCACAATCATCGGTGGTGGAGCCGAACACAGGTCGCATCTTGGTGGAGGCCTGCATTCCCGGGTCCCCGGACTTGTATCCGGTCGTTGGTCCCGGTCCGCGCACTCTCAAGCCAGCCGAGCAAGGTTGGGCTCCGGGAATGAAGTTTACCGCTGCAGACATCTTTCAGCACTCGCCCTTTGGAGACATGCTAAACTCATTAAACTGTCTCTCTTTGTCAGGAGGCTCTGGGCCGAACTATGTCCGTCTTGAGTGGGAAGCAGGCAACGAAGGAATTCGCTGCCCACCCACCACCCACTTTGTCGCCATGATCGATGATTTAACCGACGTGCTCGACTTCGACTTCGAAGACATCGACGGTATGGACGACGATGCAGGAGACGTACAGGAGCCACCGCTCACAGGACGGTGGACAACCACCTCTTCATATGATATATACATGGTGGACACTCCGAAAGAAACCAATGGCGATGAGGCAACGGAGGATAACCCCTCCAAGAAGAAAGCAAAGCATGGGCGTTGCCCGCGCTGCTCCAAGCCCCGGCAAGGTAATACCGGCACCGGAGACAAAAACAATCCGGACGGTGCCGACGATGAATACAACCCCGAACAGACTGCCTTCGAGCAGGCCTAACAGGAAGATCGACACGACAGCCCAGATGAGCAGGCAACAGCCGGGTATCCGGAGGAGGACAACTACATGCCCCTCTCTGAAGACGAGATTAGCCTTGGCGACGACGAGTTCGGTGTACCCGAAGACCCTGCAGAGCAGGAGCGCTTCAAGCGCCGGCTTATTGCCACAGCGAGAAGCCTGAAGAAGAAACAGCAGCAGCTTCAAGATGATCAAGATCTGCTCACAGATAGATGGACAGAAGTCCTGGCAGCCGAGGAATATGGACTCGAGCGCCACACGGCTGACCGGCCGCCTCGAGGTCGGGATAAATTGACATATCAGCCCGAAAACCAGCCCCCACCCCCGCGCCGGTTTACCACGGCCCGGGGCAATACTCAGGACCCGCGCGATAAACTGGATAACATTGCAGGACAACCAAGATCGATCTACGGATCACGAGGGCGCACCACAGCACATGACGATGACCGTCATACCGAATACACTACCAGCAAATCCGGCCAGGCCGAATATAACTAGTCAGACACAGCCGGACTGCGTCGTGACATAGCCCGGCACAGAGGCGCCGCACACCCCCTCTGCTTCACCGATGAAGTGATGGATCATGAATTCCCAGAAGGGTTCAAACCCATAAACATCGAATCATATGATGGCACAATGGACCCCGCGGTATGGATCGAAGATTTCCTTCTCCACATTCACATGGCCCGCGGAGACGATCTACATGCCATCAAGTATCTTCCCCTTAAGCTCAAAGGACCCACCCGGCACTGGCTAAACAGCCTGCCCGCAAATTCCATCGGCAGTTGGGAAAACCTGGAAGACGCATTTCTTGACAACTTCCAAGGCACATATGTGCGACCTCCGGATGCCGATGACTTGAGCCACATTACTCAACAGCTCGGAGAATCAGCCAGGAAATTCTAGACTCGGTTCCTAACTAAAAAGAACCAAATAGTTGACTGTCCGGACGCCGAAGCCCTGGAAGCCTTCAAGCATAATATCTGTGATGAGTGGCTCGCCCGACACCTCGGCCAGGAGAAACCCAAGTCTATGGCAGCTCTCACGACACTAATGACCCGCTTTTGCGTGGGCGAGGACAGTTGGTTGGCTCGCAGGTGCACTACGCCACATTCTGGCATGTCAGACGTCCATGACAACAATGGCAAGCTACAGCGCAACAGACACAAGCGACGAACAACGGCGACAACACCGAAGACACGGCGGTTAATGCCGGATTCAGCGGATCCAAATCCGGTCAGCGAAAGAAGCCATTCAAACGCAACAATGAGGGACCGTCCAGTCTAGACCATATACTAGAGCGCTCATGCCAAATTCATGGCACCCCGGACAAGCCAGCCAACCACACCAATAGAGACTGTTGGGTATTTAAACAGGCCGGCAAAATAAATGCCAAAAACAAGGACAAGGGGCTGCACATCGACGATGACGAGGAGCCCCGGCGTCCGAACATGGGGGGACAGAAGAAACTTCCCCCCCTAGTGAAAACGGTCAACATGATCTACGCCACCCACATCCCAAAGCGGGAACGGAAGCGAGCACTACGGGACGTCTACGCGATGGAGCCAGTCGTCCCCAAATTCAACCCATGGTCAGCTTGTCCGATCACCTTTGATCGTAGGGATCATCCTACTAGCATCCGTCACAGCGGCTCAGCCGCATTGGTTCTAGACCCAATCATAGACGGATTTCACCTCACAAGAGTCCTTATGGATGGAGGCAGCAGCCGAACCTGCTTTATCAGGACATAGTGCGCAAAATGGGCATCGATCCTTCAAGGATTAAGCCCACCAAAACCACCTTTAAAGGTGTCATTCCTGGAGTAGAGGCCCGCTGTACGGGCTCTATAACATTGGAAGTGGTCTTCGGATCTCCGGATAACTTCCGAAGCGAAGAGCTAATCTTCGATATCGTCCCTTTCCGCAGTGGATACCATGCACTGCTCGGACGAACCGCATTCGCTAGATTCAATGTGGTACCGCACTATGCATATCTCAAGCTCAAGATGCCAGGCCCACGCGGGTTCATAACAGTCAATGAAAATATGGACTGCTCTCTCCGTACATAAGAGCATGCTGCAGCCCTTGCGGCAGAAGTACAATGCGGCCTCCTCCGGCAAACCATCAATCCGGCGACGACAACCTCAAGCTCCGTCAACCGAGGACGGAACACCCCGCAACAGGATCAGAAGGCACGCCAACAGCACGACTAGCAGTCCGGCCTCTGCTCAAATCCCATCAAAGCTTCATCCGTGCCACGCGTACACAATTACGCACTCAAAATATCATGGGCACAGGCGGAGGCGTAAGAGTGGCTTAGTCAACAGTACGGTATCGCTTCGTAACCTTTCCATTTACCCTTAAGGACATTGCTTTAGTGCAGCTTCTCCAGAAGAGCCGGATTGTCGGACTTACATAGGAGAGGAAACCCAGGAGGCAACAGGCTTTGGGCACAGCAGGAAACACCCAGGTGGAATCTATTTACGATCATTGTTTCTGCTTTATCTATCTGTACGTAGCCTGCCCCTGGATAGGATATGTCAAATAATCCTATTTATCTCCGCTTAATGCATTCATTGTAAACATACGCTTAAACATATTATTCCTCAATGGGAGACCATATATAGCGTCAGCTTATTATTCTTATTTGAGCATTTTTTAACAAATGTCTATTTGATTTTGCATCCGTACACTTTGGTACGCTTAGTTTGCCAGGGGCTTCTTGTGACGCCCCCTAATATGGCAAGGCAAGTCCGAACACTTTCATTAGTGCGGCACCCCGAACTTATAGCATTATATGCATCAGCTTCGAATCATGTCTTGGGTCTACAGTTGGGATAGCCCGGCTCCCTTGTTTTGGTGCCTTACGTTCCGTTAATTCAGCTAAGGTAGCGCAGGGAGAACTACTGCGATTGTGCCTTGGTTCTTCCGGACGAGCACCTCAGTAGAGAAAGCACAAAACTGACCGGCATGATGTGGCGAGAGCTGGTCGCTGTTCGAGAGGTCTTAAAATCCTTAAAGATTTTTCCGCTTTAGGCGATAATTCGGCTTTGTCCGATATAGGCGTGTATAGTGCCCCAATTCGGCCTTCCGGATTCTAGGGGCTTCACCGAAATTTAAAATTGTAGACTTCTATGGCTAAGTGAAGGTTATAAAGCCATATAGTCCGATTGCCTTGTTCGCTGCGCTGGACACCTCCTTAAGGGACCAAACATTTGGATAAAGAGTGTCCGGGTTTTCCACGAACACCCCAGTACTAGTTACATGGGGGCGGAAGCCGACGATTGGCCTACTTTCAGAATTTGATAAACAGCCGCACAGAAGGTAATATTTTAAATAACAAAAGCGCTGCCTAGCGCAAGTAACTTCGTCTTTAAATTACAAACATGACAGAGGTGAATTCATTCAAAAATTATGTCTTTGGTACCTTCATCGGCCACGAGGCAAGCACCCTTCATAACGCCATCATAATACTTCTCGAGGATGCGATGCGGCTTGCGCTTTGGCGGCCCGTCCTTCACCAGCTTCTCCGCATCCAGCTTGCCCCAATGCACCTTTGCACGGTCAAGGGCCCGGCGGGAACCCTCAATGCAAACGGATCGCTTGATGACTTCCAGTCGTGGACAGGCATCCACCATCTGCTTGATCAGGCCGAAGTAGCTGGTGGGCAGAAGCTCACCAGGCCATATCCGGACTATGAGATCCTTCATAGCCACTTCGGCCGCCTTGTGGAGTTCGACCAACTGCTTCAGTTGGTCACTCAAAGGCGTTGAATGTTCGGCCCCAGCATACTGGGACCAGAAAAGCTTCTCCGTTGAGCTCCCCTCCTGGGCGCGATAGAACTCTGCGACATCTGATACGCTGCGTGGCAGATCTGCGAATGCCCCTGGAGAGCTCCGGACTCGGGTAAGTAAAACAAACACCTCCTCCACATGTTTGCTTTGCATAAATAATTTCTTACCCATCGTTATCTTTTTGGCCTCCTGGATCTCCAGCTGTGCCCTATTGGCTTCGGCCTTGGCGTCTTTTATATTTGTAAGGACCTTCGCAAGCTCGGCCTCTTTTGCTTTAAGCTCATGCTCCGCAGACTCGAGCTTCTTGCCGAGCTCCTAGAACTCTTCTTGTACTTCGCCCACTCAGGCTTCTTGCTTTTTGCGCTCCTCGCGCTCCAAGGCCGCTTTGTGTTCGGCCTCGGACAACGCCTTCTTGAGAGACGCCACTTCGGTGGTGGCCTCTGTTATCACATCACGACGTTTCGTCATTAGCATAATCAAATTTTATTTATACTTTACTATATGAGAGAGGGGAATCATTCACCTTTGCTCTCCTCGAGCTGCCTCCTCGTGAGGCCGAGCTGTCCCTTTACCCGCTCTAAATCCTGCTTTAGGCCGGCGATTTCAGCCGTACGGCCAGCAGCGGCCAGCAGCACAAACTGTTTATTTATATTCAAACTTATTGTTAGACTCTTGCGGATTATAATTGACCCTCCGTTTGGTTTTTCCTTCCGAACACCAAATAGAGTATCAGGGGCTACTACATATCGGGTGGTAATTTCACATATTTTTACTTACCTCAAAGCCTGTCAGGAGGCTGGTGCAGGCTTCGGTTAGTCCACCCTTGGCGAACGAAACCTTCTGAGTCACCGCACTCATAAGAGTACGGTGCTCTTCATCTAGGGAAGCGCCACAAAGCACTTCCAGCAGATAATCCGGCGCCTCGGGCGCAACGGAAGTCCTTGATACAGACGACCTTCCCTCCCTAACGAGGGGCTGCCCGCCTGAGTCCGAAACCACTGAAGGCTCCGGAACAGTGTTCGGCTGAGATCCCGTCTTACCGTGGCTCTCATAGATAGGATCCGCGGGGATCTTGAACCCCGTGAGTACAATGTCTGGGACGCCGCCTTGAGGCGCCTCCAGGGCCACCTCCCCCATCTCTGGGAGCCTTTGGGACAACACCTCTGTGTCGTCCGTAGGCCGAGGAGAAGTGGCCGTCGGGAGTGAGTTCATTGCTGACTCACTCAAGGACCCGTCAGAAGACGACACTTTAGGATGGGCCCTAGCCATACTGCATACAAGTTCGGGATTACAACAAAACTATGAAGCGAAATTACGATGGAGTGCGGATACTTAGTATTGCACCAGGGGCTTCTTCCTGGGTAGCCACCCTTCCTCGCCGTCGGCGGCGGTGGCGGAGTAGTCCGGAAGGCACACCTTTCCATTCTTGGACGTCCCAGCCTCCCCCACCGGGGCGGCCTTCCTCTTTTTCTCCCCCTAGTATGGGGAGGTGTGATACGTCTCCAACGTATCTATAATTTTTGATTACTCCATGCTACTTTGTCTACTGTGTTGGACTATATTGGGCTTTATTTTCCACTTTTATATTATTTTTGGGACTAACCTATTAACCGGAGGCCCAACCCAGAATTGCTGTTTTCTGCCTATTTCAGTATTTCGAAGAAACAGAATATCAAACACAGTCCAAACAGAATAAAACCTCCGGGAACGTGATTTCCTCACCGAACGTGATCCAGGAGACTTGGACCCTACTCCAAGAAGTGCCAGAGGCGGTCACGAGGGTGGAGGGCCCCCTGGGTGCGCCCCCTGCCTCGAGGGCCCTCTGTTGCTCCACCGACGTACTCCTTCCTCCTATATATACCTACATACCCTCGTCAGATCAGATACGGAGCCAAAAACCTAATTCCATCGCGGCAACCTTCTGTATCCACGAGATCCCATCTTGGAGCCTGTTCCGGAGCTCCGCCGGAGAGGGCATCTACCATGGAGGGCTTCTACATCATCACCATAGCCTCTCCGATGAAGTGGGAGTAGTTTACTTCAGACCTTCGGGTCCATAGTTAGTAGCTAGATGACTTCTTCTCTCTTTTTGGATCTCAATACAATGTTCTCCCCCTATCTTGTGGAGATCTATTCGATGTAATCTTCTTTTTGCGGTGTGTTTGTTGAGACCGATGAATTGTGGGTTTATGACCCAGCTTATCTATGAATAATATTTGATTCTTCTCTGAATTCTTTTTTGTATGATTGAGTTATCTTTACAAGTCTCTTTGAATTATCCATTTGGTTTGGCCAACTAGATTGGTAGTTCTTGCAATGTGAGAAGTGTTTAGCTTTGGGTTCAATCTTGCGGTGTCCTTACCCAGTGACAGAAAGGGTTGCAAGGCACGTATTGTATTGTTGCCATCGAGGATAACAAGATGTTTTTTATCATATTGAATGAATTTATCCCTCTACATCATGTCATCTTGATTAAGGTGTTACTCTGTTTTACTTAATACTCTAGATGCATGCTGGATAGCGGTCGATGAGTGGAGTAATAGTAGCAGATGCAGAATCGTTTCGATCTACTTGTCTTGGACGTGATGCCTATATACATGATCATACCTAGATAATCTCATAATTATTCGCTTTTCTATCAATTTCTCAACAGTAATTTGTTCACCCACCGTAGAATACTTATGCTCTTGAGAGAAGCCACTAGTGAAACCTATGGCCCCCGGGTCTATTCTCATCATATCAATCTCCATTATTTTATTTACTTGCTTTGTTTTTACCTTGCCTTTTACTTTTTACTTTGCATCTCTATATCAAAAATACCAAAAATATTATTTATCATCTCTATCAGATCTCACCCTCGTAAGTGAACGTGAAGGGATTGACAACCCCTAATCGCGTTGGTTGCGAGTAGCTATCGTTTTGTGTAGGTACGAGGGACTTGTGTGTGATCTCCTACTGGATTGATACCTTGGTTCTCAAAAACTGAGGGAAATACTTACGCTACTTTACTGCATCATCCTCTCCTCTTTGGGGAAATCCAACGCAGTGCTCAAGAGGTAGCAAGAAGAATTTCTGGCGCCGTTGCCGGGGAGTTTGCGCAAAAGTCAACCATACCAAGTACCCATCACAATCCCTATCTCTCGCATTACATTATTTGCCTCTAGTTTTCCTCTCCCCCACTTCACCCTTGCCGTTTTATTCGCCCTCTCTTTCCCAATCTCCTCCTCTCTTTATCTTTTGCCTTTTTCTCGTTTGCCTTTGCTTGTGTGTTGGATTACTTGTTGCCATGGCACAAGATAATACCAAATTGTGCGATTTCTCGAATACCAATAATGATGATTTCCTTAGTACTCTGATTGCTCCTCTTAATAATGATGAGTCTTGTGAAATCAATACTGCTTTGCTGAATCTTGTTATGAAAGATCAATTCGTTGGCCGTCCTAGTGACGATGCCGCTACTCATTTTAAACAATTTTGTTGATTTGTGTGATATGCAAAAGAAGAAAGATACGGATAACAATATTGTCAAATTGAAGTTATTTCCGTTTTCACTTAGAGATCATGCTAAAATTTGGTTTTCATCTTTGCCTAAAAATAGTATTGATTCTTGGAACAAGTGCAAAGATGCTTTTATCTCTAAATATTTTCCTCCCGCTAAGATCATCACTCTTAGGAACGATATCATGAATTTTAAACAACTTGATCATGAGCATGTTGCCCAATCTTGGGAAAGAATGAAATTGATGCTTCGCAATTGCCCTACTCATGGTTTGAATTTATGGATGATCATACAAAATTTTTATGCCGGATTAAATTTTGCTTCTAGAAATCTTTTAGACTCGGCCGCGGGAGGCACGTTTATGGAAATTACGTTAGGAGATGCTACAAAATTGCTTGACAGTATTATGGCTAATTATTCTCAATGGCATTGTCGGTGTCAAAACCGGCGGATCTCGGGTAGGGGGTCCCGAACTGTGCGTCTAGGCGGATGGTAACAGGAGACAAGGGACGCGATGTTTTTACCCCGGTTCGGGCCATCTCGATGGAGGTAAAACCCTACTCCTGCTTGATTAATATTGATGATATGGGTAGTACAAGAGTAGATCTACCACGAGATCGGAGTGGCTAAACCCTAGAAGCTAGCCTATGGTATGATTGTTGTTCGTCCTATGGACTAAAACTCTCCGGTTTATATAGACACCGGAGAGGGCTAGGATTACACAGAGTCGGTTACAATGGGAGGAGATCTTCATATCGTATCGCCAAGCTTGCCTTCCACGCCAAGGAAAGTCCCATCCGGACACGGGACGGAGTCTTCAGTCTTGTATCTTCATAGTCCGGGAGTCTGGCCAAAGGTCTTAGTCCGGCCATCTGGACACCCCCTAATCCAGGACTCCCTCAGTAGCCCCTGAACCAGGCTTCAATCACGACGAGTCCGGCGCATATTGTCTTCGGCATTACAAGGCGGGTTCCTCCTCCGAATATTCCATAGAAGATGTTGAACACCAGGATAGTGTCCGGCTCTGTAAAAATAAGTTCCACATTCCACCGTAGAGAGAATAATATTTGCATCAATCGGATCTGCTGACGTATTCCGCGATGTGACATCATGGCACGGCCAGGCTTTTATTCATTTTACTGTTCCACCTCAGCACGTTTAGCGAGGAGGTTTCCTTGGCATGTCTTGTCAAAGCAGAGATCGTGTCCTCTTATTCCGGGATTCTCATCAATACGGGCATGGGTAACCCAACCGCACCATTAACCCTGGCGCTTTGGGAGATAAGCGAGTTTTATTAGGCCGGTGGGGGCTCGTAGTTTTGGCCGCCCATATAAGGGGATAAGAATCTGCCCCTTCCATTTACGCCTTCTTCCTCTTCTGCTTATTCGTCCCTGCGCACTCGAGCTCCAACGCCCAAGCCCACATTTCCCACCTCAACCTACTCAAATCATGTCCGGAGCGAGAGGTAGATGGATGGCCTCCTCCATCATGGAGGGGAAAATCAAAAAGTTGAGGACGGCCGAATACTTGTCTGACGACGTCGCGCACCGTCTTCCAGATGCAGGGCAACTCATCCCCACTCCCAGGCCCCATGAGAGGGTTATTTTTCTTCCCCATTTCCTCCGCGGACTGGGTTTTCCTCTTCACCCGTTCGTCCGGGGGCTCATGTTCTACTATAGACTGGACTTCCACGATCTGGCCCCGAACTTTATCCTCAACATCTCGGTGTTCATCGTCGTGTGTGAGGCCTTCCTCTGCATCCAGCCCCACTTCGGCTTATGGATGAAGACTTTTAATGTCAAGCCGAAAGTGGTGAGCGGCCGTCAAGCGGAGTGCGGAGGTGCCATGGTGGGCCGGATGGCCAACGTCCTATGGCTCGAAGGCTCCTTCATGGAGACAATAAAAGGATGGCAATCGGGGTGGTTCTACATCACCGAGCCACGTGACCCCAACTGGGAAGCGGCCCCTGAATTTCGATCTGGCTTTCCCACACGGCTCACCTCCTGGAAAGAGACGGGATTATCATGGGGAGATTTGGAAGAGCTGACCGGACTCCAAACATGCGTCAAAAAGCTGGTCAACAAGAACCTCAAGCTCGTCAACATAGTCCAGATCATGCTTATCCGCCGAATCCTCCCATGCCAACAACGGGCCTTCAAATTGTGGGAGTTTGATCCAGCACAACACCAAGCCTTGAGTGGGCTCTTCGATACTATGTACGAATACGCCTGGAAGGTGCTGTTTAAGGGCGCCGAGGCCCCCGCATCCGCTACTGAAGATCACGGATTCAGGTCACGGCGTCGGGACAACGAGGTAAGTTGTTCTACCCTTTACGGGACTCTTTTCTCTCATACTGTAACTCTATGCGGGATCTAAACTCCCCTACCTTTGACAGGACTGGCTGAAGAAGTCCGGACAGGTTAGCTGTCCGGCTCCCCTACCAGAAGATCCAGCGGACGCCCGATTGACAGGGCTGCTGGTTCCGGCACCCCACGTGGTGCCGGAGAAGAAGGCCAAGAATAAGGCCACGGGGACTCGAAAGAGTTCCCAGCGCCTGGCGGCATTGGATTCGCCCGACAACCCGACGCACCCTCCGCCTCCGAAGACGACGACGAGGAGGAAGACGAAGATGCCTCTCCCCTTCCAACGGGGGGGGGGGGAGGAAAGAAAGGAAAGGCTGCCCCAACTGGGGAAGCCGGAGGGTCCAAGAAGGGGAAGACCCTTCTGCCGGAGTACGCCCCCGATGCCGAAGACGGCGGGGGGGAATGGCCATCCAGGGTCAAGCCCCTGGCAAAATCGTAAGTGTCCGGCTACTCGAATGACTTATTGCACTCCTTTATTATTCAATTGCTTCTGACGCCTAATTTAATTATGCAGTCCACCCAGAGCTTAGCTTGGCGATTTGTCGAGCGGCTCCCTGAATTCGTCGGACGTGAATAGCGCTTCACTTCCGACGGCCTCCTCTCCTCTCCCTACAGACGACGCTGAGGTGGAGTCCCCTAGGGGACAAAACTAGGAGGAGGTGGTCCTGGAGGCGCCACAAGGCGACCTTCCAGACTCCCAGCCCAAAGGGGGTAAAGCTCCGGAGGGATCTAAGTCCGGCCCCGGGCCGGACACTGCTTCAGAACCATCAACGGTTCTAGAGTCCGACAGGCGGCGCCTTCATAAGAAGGGCAAGCCTACGACGCCGGCGACCCCCATCCATCCGGAGGCGCCGGACAATTTGTTGGAGGTGCTTAATGGCGCCTCCATCGACGAGGAACACCGCACTGTTATGAGTGCGGTGATCCAGAAGGTTCAGTCCGCCAAGAGTGGTCTGACGGAAGCTTGTACAAGCCTGTTATCAGGCTTTGAGGTATGTGTTAAAAACATATAAAAAATATTTCCGCATATACAGTAGCCCCTGATGCTCAGTTCGGTGTTCGGAAAGAAAAGCCGAGCTGAGGATCTAAAAAGATATACGCAGGAGTCTAATAAAAAGATGTCAATATGGGAATGCACGCTGCGCTGCTGACCTCTGCCGCACTAACTGCGGAGGTCAATGCATTGAAGGAAAGCCTCGAGCGGTCCGAGAGCAAGCTCGACCGTGCCAAAAAGCAGCTCGAGGATAAAGAGGGTACATAGTACCTCTTGTAAATGTATATAGAAATACTTGGTTGCAAAATAATAATAGGACCAACGTAAATGTTGCAGGAGCCATGACCGAGGTGGCGACCCTGAAGGAGGCGGTCTCCAAGGCCGAAAAGAGTGCGGCCTTGGAGCGCACCGAGCGAGAGAAGTAGGAGGCGCGGGTGGCGGAGGTGCGGCAAGAGCACCAGGCTCTCGTGGAAAAACACGAGAGTTTGGAGCGTGACTCGAAGACTCGAGAGTCCGAGCTTGCCTTGGCTCTGGAGAGTGCCAAGACCGCTAAGGCCGAAGCCCAGAAGGCCCTTCAGGAGATCGAGGAGATGAAGAAGATAGCGGCGGGTAAGGCATTCTTTATGCAAAGCAAAAATATAAAAGTTAATTATCTGCTACTTACCCGAATCCGGAGCTCTCCAGGAGCGTTCGCCGATCTGCCCCATAGTGTGCCTAATGCCGCCGCATACTACCGAGCCGAAGAGGGGAGCTCGACGGAAAACGTGTTCTGGTATCAGTATGCTAAGGCCGAACATCTGGTGCCCCTGAGCGACCAGCTGAAGCAGCTGACCGAGCTCCACAAGGTGGCCGAACAGGCCATGAAGGGCCTCATAGCTCGGCTGTGGCCTGGAGAAGTCATGCCTGGGAGCTACTTCAGCCTGGTGCGGCGGCTGGTGGACGCGTGTCCGTGGATCGAGGTCGTCAAGCGCTCTGTTTGTATTGAAGGTGCCCGTCGGGCCCTTGCCCGTGCTAAGGTGCACTGGGGCAAGCTAGATGTGGAGAAGCTTTTGACGGACGCGCCACCGCCGGGTAAGGAGTATCGTACGCCCGAGATGTATTATAATGGCATTCTTAAGGGTGCCCGCTGTATAGTGGATGCGTGCTCCAAAGATGTAATTTTTGAGTAGACTCGCATTTGTTATCGTGTACGCTGAAACTTTGTTCATATGCGTTAAGCAACACTTGTTAATTTAAAATATTACCTTCTGTGCGGCCGTTTATCAAATCTGAGAGATGCAAGTCGTCGGCTTCGACCCCCATGCCACGAGTGCTGGGGTGTTCGGGATAAACCTGAGCGCTCTTGTTCCCATTCTTGGGTCCATCTAGGGAGGCGTTCAGCACAACGAAACAGGCCATCGGACTTATAATGCTTTATCACTCTCACTTAGCCATAGAATTCTATAATTTTAAATTTCGGCGAAGCCCCTAGTATTCGGAAGACCGAGTTCGGGGCGCCATCCATGCCTAGGCCGGATAAGTCTGGTTCCTCGCTCGAAGTGGCATAAGTCTTTAAGGACTCGAAAAAACCTCGCGAACAGCGATCGGTCTCTCGCACTATCATGACAGTCAGTTTTAGCTTTCTCTACTGAGGTGTTAACCCAGCTCAACTGGGGCACAATCGCAGTAGTTCTCCCAGCCTACCTTAGCCAACAATGCGGAACGTAAGGTACCAAAACATGGGAGCCGGGCAAACCCAACTATTGACCAAAGACATGATTCAGAGCCGATGCATATAGTGCTATAAGTTCGGGGTGCCACACTCATGAGAGTGTTTGGTCTTCTCACACCATGTTATGGGGTGTTGTGAGCCCCTGGTGTATTGTCCGTACCAAAGTGTACGGTTGCAGAATGTCATGACTAAACATATTTGTATATAAAAAATAGATAAGTACAATAATAGATAAGAGCTATATATTGTTTATTAAAAAAGGGCTGCTCCGAAAGCAGAACGATACAAGGAGTGCGGTAAGCAAGAAATGGGAGAATTTGACATCTTCCCCTCCACAGGCAAGCTGCGGGATTGTAAGTAAAACAGGTATTAAACTCGTTATAGAGACCACCTGGACGTTTGACGTGGCTTGCTCTCTCCCTGGCTGTTGCATCGTGGGTTCGGCGAGTGTATTGCCAGACATTCCTTCCGAATAGTTGGGTCCTGAAAGTATGTAAAATGGAAAACGACGAAATAGGGAGCCCCTTAGTGCGGTTGAACCGCATTCTGGGTGTGCCGTTGTTGTGCCCCTCCCCTTATGCCCATGGTATCTCTAAGGCGTAATTATGTACGCGTGGTACCAGTATCGCCATTTGGCGGGGGCTGGGGTTGGGGCCGCACTGCTATGCTTGATCGGAACGTGCCAGCCAGATTTGTTGTACGTTACTTCGGGCTCGCTTGATGTTGTCCGGACGTTTGACGCCTGGATTGGAGAATTGCCTTGAGAGGCTACTCTGTACTTCCGTCGCCAGGGCCGCCGTGTGCTCCTTCGTTCGGAGAGAGCGTTCGGTGTTTCCGTTTACCATGATGACTCCGCGAGGTCCTGGCATCTTGAGCTTGAGATATGCGTAGTGCGGCACCGCATTGAATTTTGCAAATGCGGTTCGTCCAAGCAGGGCGTGATAGCCGCTGCAGACTGGGACGATGCCGAAGATTAACTCCTCGCTTCGGAAGTTATCCGGGGATCCGAAGACCACTTCGAGTGTAACCGAGCCTGTACAGCTGGCCTCTACACCTGGTATGACGCCTTTGAAGGTTGTCTTTGTGGGTTTAATCCTTGAAGGATCGATGCCCATTTTTCGCACTGTGTCCTGGTAAAGCAGGTTCAGGCTACTGCCGCCGTCCATTAGGACTCTGGTAAGGTGAAATCTGTCGATAATTGGGTCTAGGACCAGTGCAGCGAATCCGCCGTGACAGATGCTGGTGGGATGGTCCCTTCGATCGAAGGAGATCGGGCAGGAGGACCATGGGTTGAACTTTGGGGCGACTGGCTCCAACGCATAGACGTCCTTGAGAGCATGCTTCCGCTCCCTTTTGGGGATGTGGGTTGCATATATCATGTTCACCGTCCGAACTTGCGGGGGAAATCCCTTCTGTCCTTTGTTGTTCGGCGACCGGGGCCCCTCCTCATCATCGCTATGTAGCCCCTTGTCTCTGGTTTCGGCACTTAACTTGCCTGCCTGCTTGAACACCCAACAATCCCTGTTGGTGTGATTGGCTGGCTGTTCGGGGGTGCCGTGTATCTGGCACGAGCGATCGAGTATCCGGTCTAAGCTGGATGGGCCCTGAGGGTTTCTTTTGAATGGCTTCTTCCGCTGACCCGGTTTAGAGCCTCTGAATCCGGCATTGACTGCCGTATCTTCAGTATTGTCACCATTAATGCGGCGCTTATGCTTGTTGCGACGTGACCTGCCGTTGTTGTCCTTGGTATCCGAATTGCCGGGGCTCTTGGTTATGTTATTGCTACGAGCTAGCCAGCTGTCTTCTCCCACACAAAAGCGGGTCATGAGTGTCGTGAGGGATGCCATAGATTTCGGCTTTTCCTGTCCTAGGTGCCGGGCAAGCTACTCGTCTCGGATGTTGTGCCTGAAGGCTGCAAGGGCCTCGGCATCCGGACAGTCGACTATTTGGTTTTTCTTGGTTAGGAACCATGTCCAGAATTGTCTGGCCGATTCCTCTGGCTGCTGGATTATGTGGCTTAGGTCATCGGCGTCTGGTGGTTGCACATACGTGCCCTGGAAGTTGTCAAGGAATGGGGATTCCAGGTCCTCCCAACAACTAATTGACTCCGCTGGCAGGCTGTTAAGCCAATGTCGAGCTGGTCCTTTAAGCTTGAGCGGGAGATATTTGATGGTGTGTAGATCATCACCACGGGCCATGTGGATATGAAGGAGATAATCCTTGATCCATACCGCAGGATCTGTTGTGCCATCGTATGATTCAATGTTTACGGGTTTGAAGCCCTCGGGGATTTGATGATCCATTACTTCGTTTGTCAAGCATAGTGGGTGTGCGGCGCCCCTGTACTGGGCTATATCATGATGCAGCTCGGACGAGCTTGGTCTGTTGTATTCGTCCGAGCCGTACTTATTATGTCTGGCGTGACGGCTAGCGTCACGTGAAGTGGGGCGCCCATGCGATCCGTAGATCGATCTTGTTTGCCTTGCCTTATTCTCCAAGATGTCTTGCAGGTCTGTTGCATCTCCCCGTACTCTGGTATGTTTTGAGCGGTGCCGGGGTGCGGCTTGGGTCGAGGGCCTGAAGGCCTCTCTATCGCGGCCATGGGGTGGCCGATCGGGCGCATCGTACGCTGGTGATGTAGGTTTAGTTGCTTCCTCCTCAAGTTGGGGTAGCAGCCTGCGCTTTGGGTATCTCTTGGATGGGCGTTCTAGTTTATACTCTTCGGCCGCCAGGACTTCGGTCCATCTGTCGGCTAGCAAGTCTTGGTCAGCTCTAAGCTGCTGCTGTTTCTTCTTGAGGCTGCTTGCCGTGGCTACGAGCCTGCGTTTGAAACGCTCTTGTTCGACGGGATCCTCTGGCACGACGAATTTGTCATTGTCGAGGCTTGCCTCGTCTTCGGAGGGAGGCATATAATTGTCGTCCTCATCCTCTTTGTCGGCCGCTCTCTCATGAGGGCTGGCTCCTTCGTCCTCGTGCACTGAATCCTACTGGAGGGGGTTGTCTTCGGCACTGTCCGGCGTGTTGTTATCTCCGGTGCCGGAATCGCCGTTTTTGCTCTGGCGGGACTTAGAGCGGCGCCGCTGACGTCGGCGCTTGGGTTGCTTGTTGGAGGGATCATCCTCCGTTTTCTCCTCGCCATCCCCCGCTTTAGGGGTGTCCACCATGTATATGTCATATGACGAGGTGGCTTTCCAGTTCCCTATAGGTGCTGGTTCTTGATCGTCTCCTTCATCGGCATCCATGCCGTCGATGTCTTCGGAGTCAAAGTCGAGCATGTCGGTTAAATCGTCGATAGTGGCTACGAAGTGGGTGGTGAGTGGGCTTCGAATTTCTTCGTCGTCCGCATCCCAACCGTGTTGGCCGTAGTTCGGCCAGGGCTCTCCTGACAAAGAGAGAGACTTTAATGAATTCAGGATATCACCAAAAGGCGAGTGCTGAAAGACGTCCACGACGGTGAACTCCATGACCGGAGCCCAATCGGGCTTAATCGGAAGATGTGCGGGATTTACTGAGTCCGGATCAGAGTCCGGCACCTTGGAGTCACGGGCCTTGCGAAGGACTAGGCTGGTATCCGGCTCTGTCGCCGTAGAGGTTGCAGCTTCCGGGGCGGCGTCCAACCATCCGTCCCCGACTGGCGCAGTGGGCTCCGATCTAATGGTCGGAGCGGACACCTGAGCGACGCTCTGGGTGTTGTCCGATGGCAGAGCTAATCACGCCCATCGTGACAGTGCGGCGCGCCCGGTCGTGGCTCGAATCTGTCGAAGATCAAGTCCCCGCGGATGTCGGCCGTGTAGTTTAAGCTTCCAAACCTGACCTGATGGCCAGGGGCGTAGCTTTCGATCTGCTCCAGATGGCCAAACGAGTTGGCCCGCAGCGCGAAGCCGCCGAATATGAAGATCTGTCCGAGGAGAAAAGTCTCATCCTGGACTGCATCGCGATTGACGAGCGAAGAAGCCATCGGGCCTAAAGGCGACGACACAGAGGAACTCTTAATGAAAGCACCAATGTCGGTGTCAAAACCGGCGGATCTCGGGTAGGGGGTCCCGAACTGTGTGTCTAGGAGGATGGTAACAGGAGACAAGGGACACGATGTTTTTACCCAGGTTCGGGCCCTCTCGATGGAGGTAAAACCCTACTCCTGCTTGATTAATATTGATGATATGGGTAGTACAAGAGTAGATCTACCATGAGATCGGAGTGGCTAAACCCTAGAAGCTAGCCTATGGTATGATTGTTGTTCGTCCTATGGACTAAAACTCTCCGGTTTATATAGACACCGGAGAGGGCTAGGGTTACACAGAGTCGGTTACAATGGGAGGAGATCTTCATATCGTATCGCCAAGCTTGCCTTCCACGCCAAGGAAAGTCCCATCCAGACACGGGACAGAGTCTTCAATCTTGTATCTTCATAGTCCGGGAGTCCGGCCAAAGGTCTTAGTCCGGCCATCCGGACACCCCCTAATCCAGGACTCCCTCAGGCATACCGAAAGAACTTCTAGTAAAAAAGTGCATGCGATAGAAGAAATCAATGTTTTGAGTGAAAAGGTGGATGAACTTATGAAGATGTTTGCTACTAAAAATACTTCTCTTGATCCCAATGATATGCCTTTATCTACTTTGATTGAGAATAATAACGAATCTATGGATGTGAATTTTGTTGGAAGGAATAGTTTTGGAAATAACGCGTATAGAGGGAATTTTAATCCTAGGCCTTATCCTAGTAATCCTTCTAATAATTATGGAAATTCCTACAACAACTCTTATGGAAATTTTAATAAGATGCCCTCTGAATTTGAGAGTAGTGTTAAAGAGTTTATGAACTCACAAAACAATTTTAATGCTTTGCTTGAAAAAAATTTGCTTAAGGTTGATGATTTGGCTAGGAACGTTGATAGAATTTCTCTTGAAATTGATTCCTTAAAGCTTAGATCTATTCCTCCTAAGCATGATATAAATGAGTCTCTCAAAGCTATGATAATTTCCATTGATGAGTGCAAGGAAAGAAGCGCTAGGATGCGTGCTTCCAAAGATGTCTTTATTAAAGCATGTTCTTCCAATTCCTATGAAAATCAAGATGAAGATCTAAAAGTTATTGATGTGTCCCCTATTAAATCCTTGTTTTGCAATATGAATCTTGATGAAACTGAATATGATCTTCCTTTACCTAGAAGGCGTCCTAAGAATTCTGAGTTTCTAGATCTTGATGATGAAATTGATGAATGTGGGATTGAAAGAAATAAAAATCTTGATGTTGATAAACCCAATATTTTGGATCTCAAGGAATTTAATTATGAAAATGGCTCTTTTATTGGTTGTATTTCCTTGTTGCAATCCATGCTAGACTCTCCTAATGATTATAGTCAAAATAAGGCCTTTACTAAACACATTGTTGATGCCTTGATGCAATCTTATGAAGAAAAACTTGAGTTGAAAGTTTCTATCCCTAGAAAACTCTATGATGAGTGGGAACCTACTATCAAAATTAAAATTAAAGGTTATGAGTTTCATGCCTTGTGTGATTTGGGTGCTAGTGTCTCCACTATTCCCAAAACTTTGTGTGATTTGCTAGATATCCGTAACTTTGAAGATTGCTCTCTAAACTTGCATCTTGCGGATTCCACTATTGAAAAGCCTATGGGAAGAATTAATGATTTTATTATTGTTGCCAATAGAAATTATGTGCCCGTAGATTTTATCGTTCTTGATATAGATTGCAATCCTTCATGTCCTATTAATCTTGGTAGACCTTTCATTAGAACGATTGGTGCGATTATTGACATGAAGGAAGGGAATATTAGATTCCAATTTCCCTTGAGAAAGGGTATGGAACACTTCCCTAGAAAGAAAATAAAACTACCATATGAATCTATCATGAGAGCCACTTATGGATTGCCTACCAAAGACGGCAATACTTAGATCTATCTTCGCTTTTATGCCTAGCTAGGGGTGTTAAACGATAGCGCTTGTTGGGAGGCAACCCAATTTTATTTTGTGTTTTTTGGATTTGTTCCTGTTTAGTGCTAAATTTTGTTTTTACTTTCTGTTTAGATGTGGTTTTATGTTTTAATTAGTGTTTGTGCCAAGTAGAACCTATAGGATAAGCTATGATAATAGTTGATTTGATTCTGCTGACAAACAGAAACTTTGCGCTCACTAGAAAAAATTCAATAAATCACAGGAACCTGCTTTTGCATTGATTCTTTTTTTATTCTGATCAATAAACAAATTTTACAGTACGTCCTATTTAGGTAGAATTTTTAGAGTTCCATAAGTTTGCGTTAGTTACAGATTGCTATAGACTGTTCTGTTTTTGACAGATTCTGTTTTTCGTGTGTTGTTTGCTTATTTCAATGCATCTATGCCTAATAAATTAGTTTATAAACCATAAGGAAGTTGGAATACAGTAGGTTTAAGACCAATATAAATAAAGAATGAGTTCATTACATTACCTTGAAGTAGTCTTTTGTTTTATTTCACTAACGCAGCTCACGAGATTTCTATTGAGTTTTGTGTTGTGAAGTTTTCAAGTTTTGGGTGAATTCTTTTGATGGATTATGGAACAAAGAGTCACAAGAGCCTAAGCTTGGGGATGCCCGTGGCACCCCCAAGATAATCCAAGGACACCAAAAAGTCAAAGCTTGGGGATGCCCTGGAAGGCATCCCCTCTTTCGTCTACTTCCATCGGTAATTTACTTGGAGCTATATTTTTATTCACCACATAATATGTGTTTTGCTTGGAGCATCTTTATTATTTGTGTCTTTGCTTGTTAGTTTGCCACAATCATCCTTGCTGTACACACCTTTTGAGAGAGTCATACATGATTTAGAATTTGCTAGAATACTCATTGTGCTTCACTTATATCTTTTGAGCTTGATAGTTTTGCTCATTGTGCTTCACTTATATCTTTTGAGCGTAATAATTTTTGCTCTAGTGCTTCACTTAGATCTTTTAGAGCACGGTTGAGGATTTGTTTTAAAGAAACTATTGATCTCTCATGCTTCACTTAGATTATTTTGAGAGTCGTTAATAGCATGGTAATTTGCTTAATGTTAATATACTTGGTATTCAAGATATGTTAAACTTTCTTTTGAGTGCGTTGAATACTAAGATAAGTTTGATGCTTGATAATTGTTTTGAGATATGGAGGTGATAATATCAAAGTCGTGCTAGTTGGGTGATTATGAATTTGATAAATGCTTGTGCTGAAGTTTGCAAGTCCCGTAGCATGCACGTATGGTTAAAGTTGTGTAACAAATTTGAAACATGAAGTGTACCTGGCTTGTGCATCCTTGTGAGTGGCGATCGGGGACGGGCGATGGTCTTCTCCTACCAATCTATCCCCCTAGGAGCATGCGCGTAGTACTTGATTTTTGATGACTTCTAAATCTTTGCAATAAGTATATGAGTTCTTTTGACTAATATTGAGTCCATGGATTATACGCACTCTCACCTTTCCGCCTTTGTTAGCCTCTTCGGTACCGTGCATTGCCCTTTCTCACCTTGAGAGTTGGCGCAACTTCGCCGGTGCATCCAAACCCCGTGATACGATAGGCTCTATCACACATAAACCTCCTTATATCTTCCTCAAAACAGCCACCATACCTACCTATTATGGCATTTCCATAGCCATTCCGAGATATATTGCCATGCAACTTCCACCATCATCATCATGACATACATTACTTTTGTCATATTGACATTGCATGATCATGCAGTTGACATCGTATTTGTGGCAAGGCCACCATTGCATTATTTTTTATACATGTCACTCTTGATACATTGCACCATCTCGGTACACCGCCGGAGGCATTCATATAGAGTCATATCTTGTTCTAAGTTTTGAGTTGTAATCCTTATGTTGTAATCAATAGAAGTGTGATGATCATCATTATTAGAGCATTGCCCAAAAGAAAAAAAAAGAAAAAAAGAAGAGAGGCCAAAAAAAAGAAAGGCCCAAAAAAAGGGGGAAAAAAGAAAAAAAGAAAAAGAAAAAAGGGCAATGCTACTATCTCTTTTTCCACACTTGTGCTTCAAAGTAGCACCTTGTTCTTCATATAGTGAGTCTCATATATTGTGCTTCAAAGTAGCACCTTGTTTCTCATGTAGTGAGTCTCATAAGTTTTTGTTTTTATATACTAGTGGGAATCTTTCATTGTAGAACTTGGCTTGTATATTCCTACGATGGGCTTCCTCAAATGCCCTAGGTCTTCATGAGCAAGCAAGTTGGATGCACACCTACTAGTTTTCTTTTGTTGAACATTCATAGCTCTAGTGCATCCATTGCATGGCAATCCCTACTCCTCATGTTGACATCAATTGATGGGCATCTCCATAGCCCGTTGATCATCCTCGTCAATGTGAGACTTTCTCCTTTTTTGTCTTCTCCACACAATGCCCATCATCATATTCTATTCCACCCACAGTGCTATATCCATGGCTCACGCTCATGTATTGCGTGAAGGTTGAAAAAGTTTGAGATTATTGAAGTATGAAACAATTGCTTGGCTTGTCATCGGGGGTATAGAAGCTGGGAACATCTTTGTGTGACGAAAATGAAGCATAGCCTAACTATATGATTTTGTAGGGATGAACTTTCTTTTACCATGTTATTTTGAGAAGACATGATTGCTTTGATTAGTATGCTTGAAGTATTATTATTTTTGTGTCAATATGAACTTTTGTCTTGATTCTTTCGGATCTGAATATTCATATCACAATCAAGAAGATTTACATTGAAATTATGCCAAAGCATCACTCCGCATCAAAAATTCCTTTTTATCATTTACCTACTCGAGGACGAGCAGGAATTAAGCTTGGGGATGCTTGATACGTCTCCAACGTATCTATAATTTTTGATTACTCCATGCTACTTTGTCTACTGTTTTGGACTATATTGGGCTTTATTTTCCACTTTTATATTATTTTTGAGACTAACCTATTAACCGGAGGCCCAGCCCAGAATTGGTGTTTTTTGCCTATTTCAGTATTTCGAGGAAACAGAATATCAAACGGAGTCCAAACAGAATAAAACCTTCGGGAATGTGATTTCCTCGCCGAACGTGATCCAGGAGACTTGGACCCTACTCCAAGAAGTTCCAGAGGCGGTCACAAGGGTGGAAGGCGCGCCCCCCTGGGCGCCCCCTGCCTCGTGGGCCCTCTGTTGCTCCACCGACGTACTCCTTCCTCCTATATATACCTACGTAACCCCGTCAGATCACATATGGAGCCAAAAACCTAATTCCACCGCCGCAACCTTCTGTATCCGCGAGATCCCATCTTGGGGCCTGTTCCGGAGCTCCGCCGGAGAGGGCATCTACCATGGAGGGCTTCTACATCATCACCATAGCCTCTCCGATGAAGTGTGAGTAGTTTACTTCAGACCTTCGGGTCCATAGTTAGTAGCTAGATGGCTTCTTCTCTCTTTTTGGATGTCAATACAATGTTCTCCCCCTCTCTTGTGGAGATCTATTCGATGTAATCTTCTTTTTGCGGTGTGTTTGTTGAGACCGATGAATTGTGGGTTTATGATCCAGCTTATCTATGAATAATATTTGATTCTTCTCTGAATTCTTTTATGTATGATTGAGTTATCTTTACAAGTCTCTTCGAATTATCCATTTGGTTTGTCCAACTAGATTGGTAGTTCTTGCAATGGGAGAAGTGTTTAGCTTTGGGTTCAATCTTGCGGTGTCCTTACCCAGTGACAGAAAGGGTTGCAAGGCACGTATTGTATTGTTGCCATCGAGGATAACAAGATGGGGTTTTTATCATATTGCATGAATTTATCCCTCTACATCATGTCATCTTGCTTAAAGCGTTACTCTGTTTTACCTAATACTCTAGATGCATGCTGGATAGCGGTCGATGAGTGGAGTAATAGTAGCAGATGCAGAATCGTTTTGATCTACTTGTCTTGGACGTGATGCCTATATACTTGATCATACCTAGATAATCTCATAATTATTCGCTTTTCTATCAATTGCTCAACAGTAATTTGTTCACCCACCGTAGAATACTTATGCTCTTGAGAGAAGCCACTAGTGAAACCTATGGCCCCCAGGTCTATTCTCATCATATCAATCTTCATTATTTTGTTTACTTGCTTTGTTTTTACCTTGCCTTTTACTTTTTACTTTGCATCTCTATATCAAAAATACCAAAAATATTATTTATCATCTCTATCAGATCTCACCCTCATAAGTGACCGTGAAGGGATTGACAACCCCTAATCGCGTTGGTTGTGAGTAGCTATCGTTTTGTGTAGGTACGAGGGACTTGTGTGTGATCTCCTACTGGATTGATACCTTGGTTCTCAAAAACTGAGGGAAATACTTACGCTACTTTACTGCATCATCCTCTCCTCTTCGGGGAAATCCAACGCAGTGCTCAAGAGGTAGCAAGGTGTAGTTTCTTCTTGTTTCCCCCCGCTTCCGCGGGAGGAATCTAACTCGTCATCATCAGACGACAAGGGTATGATAGCCTTGCGCCGGGGGCCTCTCCTGGTCCCCTGGTCCGCCGTCTCCGGCCCCCCATCCTTTCTGGATGGGGCGGCCTCTTCTTCTTCTTCTTCTTCTTCTTCCCCTACGGGGGAGGAGTGCGCCTCGTCGTCTTCGGACGAGGATTGCTCAACCTTACGTCGGAGACCCTTTCGGGTCCCCGGGGCCTTCTTGTCGGCCTTCTTCTCCGGCCCCTTATAGGGCGCCGGGACCAGCATCTTCTTCAGAAGATCATTAGCTGGGCTTTTTGGCAGCGGAGCCGGATAGTCAATCCGCTCCGCTGTCTCCACATACTCCTGAACAAATACACACAATCACTTAAGGATTCCCCATGAATGCATCGGGAAGAACCGGACCCGTTGGCAGCCTGAGAAGACACCTGGGTAGGGTGCCGTGCGGCGTGGAGCCCGCGGTCCTCGGATATGAGAGGAGGTACTTCGGTGGCCTTGAACAACGCCTTCCACGCGTTCTTGTGCTTCATGCCATAAAGCCTCTAGAGCGTCTGGTGTTCGGCCGGGACGAATTCCCACAGATTAAATGCCCGCCTTTGGCAAGGCAGAACCCGGAGAACGAGCATGACTTGGATCATGTTGACAAGCTTGATGTTCTTGTCCTTCATGCCCTTGATGCAGTTGAAGAGTCCGGTCGGCTCTGCAGATTCGCCCCATAACAGACCCTTCTGTTCCCAGGAGGTGAGCCGCATAGGGATTCCAGATCGGAACTCGAGGGCCGCCACCCAGTTGGCGTCGCGTGTCGGTGATGTAGAACCACCCCAACTGCCACCCCTTCACGGTTTCCGCAAAGGAGCCGTCAAGCCAGGTGACCTTTGGCATTTTGCCCACCATGGCTCCTCCGCACTCCGCTTGCTGGCCGCTCACGATCTTCGGCTTCACGCAGAAGGTTTGCAGCCATAAGCCAAAATGAGGCTTGATGCGGAGGAAAGCCTCGCATACGACGATGAACGCCGAGATGTTGAGGACGAAGTTCGGGGCTAGATCATGGAAGTCTAGCCCGTACTAGAACATGAGCCCGCGGACAAAGGGGTGGAGTGGAAACCCCAGTCCACGGACAAAGTGGGCAAGGAACACGACCCTCTCGTGGGGTCCTGGTGTTGGAATGACCTGCCCACCGTCTGGTAGCCGGTACGCTATGTCTGCGGTGAAGTATTCGGCCGCCCGAAGACTTGCGATGTTCTTCTCCTTCACGGTGGAAGCCACCCATTTGTTTCCTGCTCCAGACATGTTTAGCTATGAGGAGAAGACTTGGACTAGGGCGTAGGAGCTCGAGGAGGCAAGAGTGGGCAGAGGAGGAAGAAGGCGTGGGTAAGAATGGGGAACTCTTATCCCTTTATAGAGGTGACGAGAGCGGTGCGCCTCCCCACTAGCCTGTTGAGAATCGCTTACTTCCCAAGCGCCACGATTGATGGCACGGGGGGATTACCCATACCTGTATTGATGAGAATCCCGTGATAAGGGGACATGATCTCTGCTTTGACAAGACGTGTCAAGGAAACCGCCTCGCAATATGCGCTGTGGCTGGTTGTGGAAAAACGGTTCGAATAATGACCTGGTTGTAATGGCATGTCACATCGTCTAAAAGTTGTCAGCTGAAGTATCATTCTCTCTACGGTGGTATGTGAAGATCATTTTGCAGATCCGGACACGGTCTAGGTGTTCGATAATAACCTTGGAGTATTCGGAAGGAGGAACCCGCCTTGCAATGCCGAAGACAAGACTGCGCGCCGGACTCATCGTCATTGAAGCCTGGTTCAGGGGCTACTGAGGGAGTCCTGGATAAGGGGGTATCCGGACAGACGGACTATATACATCGTCCGGACTATCGAAGCGTGAATATACAAGACTCAAGACTTCGGCCCGTGTCCAGATGAGACTCTCCTTTGCGTGGAAGACAAGCTTGGTGATTCGTATATTATGTTTCCTTCCTTGTAACCGACTCCATGTAAACCCTAGCTCTCCGGTGTCTATATAAACCGGAGAGGATGGTCCTTAGAAGGCCGATCACAGTTACAATCATACCATCATAGGCTAGCTCTTAGGGTTTAGCCTCTACGATCTCGTGGTAGATCTACTCTTGTACTACTCATATCTTCAATATTAATCAAGCAGGAAGTAGGGTTTTACCTCCATCGAGAGGGCCCGAACCTGGGTAAACATTGTGTCCCTTGCTTCCTGTTACCATCAGCCTAAGATGCACAGATCGGGACCCCCTACCCGAGATCCGCCGGTTTTGACACCGACAGCCACCACGACGACCAACAACTTGTAACCCAAGACACAACCACGGTGATCCTGTTGATCTGAGCACTCAAGCAATACAATCCAAAGCAAGCAGGAGTAGGGTGTTACCTCTTCATGGAGGGTTGCATTTCTCGTGTGCAACCATATTCACATCGCCACTTGCACCCCCTCCAAATAAGCTAGTCATCTCTCAACGACACTGTAGGATCCAAAACACTACAAATATATAATGTATTTAATATACTATAAATTAGTTTTTTAAATCCTGGAACAATTACAAGTGGCACATAGAACCAAAGTCACGCCACTGGTAGGTGACATACTAATGTTGTGTGGGTCACTGGGTCTTAGAGCACGCCACTAGTAAGTTGTTACTGGCTCCTTTAATCTTGTTTAATGAATCTATGGTCATAGGTTAATGGGTCTTGATCCTCGAGTCTACGGTCATACACATACGTCGACACCGAACCACTCATTGCATTGGACAATGCCGGCTACCCGTGGAGGGTGTCCTAGTCTGAATTTTAATAAGCCATATAGTGAGCCGTGAATGCTGAAGGGAACATAGACGGGAACAAGTAATGTAGGTATACAGTACATAATTACCCTTTATAAAGTGTGAAATAAGATCCTTACCATTTTAGGACGTGTGCCAAAGCAAAATTATGCATGCAATATACATACATGAATATGGTTATTATCCTCAGGGTTTCTCTATACACACACTCCTACTATTGTAAGATCGATGACTACTCATTTTACAAATTGTCCACAACTAACCTATGCCTAGAGGATATTGGCTGTAAAAAAATGAAACTTCGCCAGGTACTTCGCCCCTGGCTCCGCCTGCAACTATGTCAACTTCTGTTCATGAAGACATGCAGAGAGCTCTGCAATGTCCTAACCCCATTGAAGTCTGATCAATCAACGATCCATTGAACCAAGGTAGCTACAGTGGATCTATTTGTATCGACTTTCATCCAGTTTTTTTAAAAAATAAAAAGGGAATATATTAATATCAAGTAGATATCAATTAGGCCCAGTGTCGGTGTCAAAACCGGCGAATCTCGGGTAGGTGGTCCCGAACTGTGCGTTTAAGGCTAATGGTAATAGGAGGCTAGGGACACGATGTTTACCTAGGTTCGGGCCCTCTCGATGGAGGTAATACCCTACTTCCTGCTTGATTGATCTTGATGATATGAGTATTACAAGAGTTGATCTACCATGAGATCGTAGAGGCTAAACCATAGAAGCTAGCCTATGATTATGATTGTTCCTGTCCTACGGACTAAACCCTCTGGCTTATATAGACACCGGAGGCGGCTAGGGTTACACAGAGTCGGTTACGGACAAGGAGATCTACATATCCGAATCACCAAGCTTGCCTTCCACGCAAAGGAGAGTCCCATCCGGACACGGGGCGAAGTCTTCAATCTTGTATCTTCATAGTCCAACAGTCCGGCCAAAGTATATAGTCCAGCTGTCCGGATACCCCCTAATCCAGGACTCCCTCAGTAGCCCCTGAACCAGGCTTCAATGATGATGAGTCCGATGCAGATTGTCTTCGGCATTGCAAGGCGGGTTCCTCCTCCGAATACTCCATAGAAGATTTTGAACACGAGAATCGTGTCCAGCTCTGCAAAACAAATTCCACATACCACCGTAGAGAGAAAAGTATTCCACAAATCTAATCTGCTGACAACTTTCTTGTAGAGTGACATCACAGCACGGCCCGGTCATTATTCGAACCATTTTTCACAACCAGCCATTTCACATATTGCGAGGCGGTTTTATTGGCATGTCTTGTCGAAGCGAAGATCGTGTCCCGTTATTGCGGGATTCTCATCAATACGGGCGTGGGTAACCCAACCGCACCATCAGTCATGGCGTTCGGAGAATAAGCAAATTTACCGGGCAAGTGGGGAGGCGCGAGATCCCTGCTACCTTTATAAGGGGATAAGAACTCCTTTTTTCACCCACACCCTCTTCTCTTCTCATTCATTCTTTTTCGCTTGAGCCCTAGCGCCCAAGCGTTCGTCTTCTCCGCCCACAAAGGCTTCCCAAAAATGTCCGGATCCGGAGTAGGAGGCAAATGGATGGCCTCTACCGTCCGGTAGAAGGATATCAAAAGGCTTCGGGGGGCCGGGAACTTGGCCAAGAGAATTGGCCACCGCCTTCCGACGGAGGGGCAGATCATCCCCACTCCAGAGCCCCATGAGAGGGTGGTTTTCCTCCCTCATTTTGTCCGCGGGTTAGGGTTTCCCCTTCACCCATTCATTCGCGGCATCATGTATTATTACGGGATTGATTTTCACGATCTATCCCCAAATTCCTCCCTCAACATCTCGACATTCATCGTCGTGTGTGAGGCCTTTCTCCGCATCCCGCCACACTTTGGTTTATGGCTGAAGGTGTTCAACATGAAGCCCAACATAGTGAGCGGCGAGCACGCCGAGTGCGGCGGGGCCATGGTGAGCAGATGCCCAATGTTACATGGCCAACAGGTACTTTCAATGATTCCGTCAAGGAGTGGCAACAGCAGTGGTTTTACATCACTGAGCCATGCGGCAAGGATTAGGCCACTGCTTCGGAATTCAGATCCGGAGCCCCTCTGCGCCTCATGTCCTAGCCCAAGAAGGGCCTGGACTGGGCTTCGTTTGGCAAACTATCAATGCTCCAGACGCGCATTCAAGATATGGAAGATAAGAGCATCAAGCTCGTAAATGTAGTCCAGGTGGTGTTGATTTGCCAGATTCTACCTTGTCAACACCGGGCTTGCAATTTATGGGAGTTCAACCCGGCCAAGCACCAGACCCTGCTAGAGCTCTTCGGCTCCTCGCACGAGGGCATCTGGAAGGTGCTTTTCAAGTTCGGCAAATCGTGGCCGGGCTCCGCCGAGGACCGCGGGTACCAACTGTTCTGCCCTGCAAGTTCGGTAAGTAATCATACGTTGACAATGAATATGTTGTATTGGCATATCCTTAGCAAAATACCTAATGTATTTCCCACAACTTTCCTAGGGCTGGACAAAGAAGGCGGGGCGGATCTACTGTCCGGCTCCGCTGCCAGAAGAACCGGCCGGCCCACTTCTGACGAAGATGCTGGTCCCGGCGCCTTACAAGGTGCCGAAGAAGAAGACCGAGGAAGAGGTCAAGAAGACTAGGGGCAGCCTCCATCACCGTGGGGCCTCGGACACAAAATCTGAAGACTCCAACGCCCATCCTTCCTCCGAAGAGCATGAGGAGGAGGTGGAGGAAGTTGAATCCCCCATGGGGGGAAGAAAGAAAAGGATAACCTCCACATCCTTGGAGACCGAGTTGCCCAAGAGGGAAAAAACTCCCCTTCCAGAAGAGTCCACTGCCGCCGCCTACAGCAGCCCGGAGTGGGATCCTAGGGCCCAACCCCTAGTGAACTCGTGAGTATAAAATGCGAATACGCTTTTGCGTCCAGACTCATCGTGGCATAATATTTCAATCTGAGCCATACTTTTTACAGTCCCGCGAGGTCCCGTGCCGAACAATCTTCGTTGGAGGATTCGCTGGGTTCAGATGCTATGGAAAGTGGGACGTCCCCAAGGGCCCCTCCCACAGTCATGCGAATGAAACCGAGGCTTCGTCCCAGAAGGACCCAGGCCACGGAGGAGGGGGGAAGACTGCAAAGGCGACCCCAGAAGGCAAACTTCGGGGTCCGGATACACGGGAGAGAAGACTCCCGTGGATGTCGATGACGGGGGTCATCTTAAATCTAGCCCCCAACCGGACACTATCTCGGAGGTCAATAAGGCTCCGGATTAGGGCAGGCGGCCTCCGTTGGCTGGAGGGGGCATGCCAATCCCTTCGGCAACCTCTGTCCAACCAGAGGAGCCGGATGCTTTATTGGCAGCGCTGGACGGTGCCTCGATCGTTGATGAACATCGTGCCCTTATGGGTGCGGTGATTGAAAAGATTCAGTCTGCTAAGAGCGTACTGAATGAATCCTATGTCAGCCTTATAAGAGGCTTCGAGGTATGGAATAGTGTCTTAGTATAGATAGTAGCCCCTGATACACTGTTCGGTGAAAAAGAAGAACCGGACAGAGGAAAATTTTTATGTACGTAGGAGACTCACTTGATGACATCTAACTGGTTTTGATAAGCAGGCGTCTGTAGCGACTGCCGCCTCTCATGCTGCAGAAGTATCCGGACTGCAGCTTAGTCTGGAGCGGCCCGAAGAAGAACTTGGCCAAGTGAAGAAACAACTAGAGGACAACCAAGGTATGCGGATACCTTGTTTATTGGTCATAAATGGTTGAAATGTGCATAATAAAAATATTTTTATGATGTGCTCTAGGGGAGACGTCCGGAATTGAGGCTCTTAAAAGGGCTGTGGCCGAAGCCGAGAAAAGGGCAGCCACAGAGCAGGCTCTCCGTGAGAAGCACGAAGCCCGAGTTATTGGGGCCGAGCGAGAGCTTCAAGAGGCCGTGATGAAATGCGAGACCTTGGAGTAGAGTTTATTAGGGAATGAATCTGAACTCTCCCAGGCTCGCCAAGCCGCAAGTGATGCCCGAGGGGAAGCCCAAGGTGCCCTGAAGGAAATCCAGGAAGCAAAGAAGATTCTGGCTGGTAAGGCTTTTTCTGCACAAAGCGTTTATTTTAAAAGGAGGAAATTGAACTTTAATTCGAATTCTGATTCCTCCAGGGGTGTTTGCGGAGCTCCCGCGCAGCATATCTGATGCCGCCCAATTTTATCGAGCCGAAGAAAGGAATACTGCGGATAAGCTCTCCTGGATGCCCCTGGTGTTCAGAAAACCATACCAGGGGCTCTATAAGCGCCTAATCCAAAAAAACTGATCCTTCGCACACTGCATTGATTATAGCATTATGCGGAAGAAATCCTTAAAGATTTGACAACCTCTCGAACAGCTGACTAGCTCTCGCCGCATCATGACGTTTAGTTTTTGGCTTTCTCTACTGAGGTGGTCGTCCAGAAGAACCGGGACACAATCACAGTAGTTCTCCTAGCGCTACCTTAGCTAATATAGCGGAACGTAAGGTACCAAAACATAGGAGTCGGGCAAACCCAACTATTGACCCAAGACATGATTCGGAGCTGATGCATATAATGCTATAAGTTCGGGGTGCGGAACTGCCGTGAAGGTGTTCGGACTTTTTTGCCGTAATATGGGTATAATGGAGCCCCTGGCATGCTAAGGCATATCGCGATAAGCAGTTGCCTTTTAACGAAGGAGTTTTAATAAGAAATAACAGAAGACTAGCATCATATAAACTCACATGTTCTATTTGAGTAATACGTCTAAGCGTATGAGTACAGGTAATGTGATAAAAGGAAATATGACTATGGAACCTGCTATGACCAGGCGGGAGGAGGTTGTATGCGGATCCAGAGTATATTCAGATGAACAAAGAGAGGAGTATCTTGCGATTCTCTTACGTGCCCGCGCTGCTTCTGCGTCATCCATCCTGGCCGACAAAGGTGTACCTGCGAAGATAATGCGAGAAATGGTTTTTCGCCATAGAGCGGTTTTGCCGCTGTATGTGGCTTGTCTTTTAAGTTTTGTTGGAGTGTTTTTACTTAAGCTCTGGACGAGCCGGTCTATCCCGCCGCGCAGTAGCTCAGACTTCTTCTATAGAGTCCGTGAGCTTGGCCGTCGACTTAAGGTTCGGTTGGGAGGTGCCATTCGTTGCTCTTGCTGTTAAAGCGGTGGTAGATTCTTCGGCAGTGAGGGGGAGTTCGGCCCTGCCATTAGCCGTGATGACACCGCATGGACCGGGCATCTTTAGTTTACAGTAGGCATAATGTGGAACTACGTTGAACCGAGCGAACACGGTTCGTCCGAGCAATGCCTGATAGTCACCACGAAAGGGGACGATGTCTAAGAGTAACTCTTCGGTACGGTGACTGTCTGGAGATCCGAAGATTACTTCCAGTGTGTTTGAGCCTGTACAACAGGCCTCTATGCCTGGTATGACACCTTTGAAGGTGGTTTTTGTGGGTTTGATCCTCAAGGGATTGATGCCATTTTGTGCACTGTATCCTAATAGAGCAGGTTCAGGCTGCTGCTACCGTCCATGAGGACTTGTGTGAGGTGGAATCCGTCGATGATGGGGTCGAGGACCAATGCGGTTGGATCGCCATGACGGATACTTTTAGGATGGTCCCTTCGATCGAAGGTGATCGGACAAGATGATCATGGGTTGAGTTTTGGGGCGACTGGCTTTATTGCATAGGCATCCCTTGGTTCATGCTCCTGCTTCGGGATATAGGTTGTGTGTATCATATTCACCATTTTCACCTGGGGAGGAAATTTCTTCTGTCCTCCCGTTTTCGGTGATCGGGGCTCCTTATCGTCGTCGTCACTTTGAGAAGCCTTCCCCTTGTTCTCGGCACTTGACCTGCCGGCTTGTCTGAAGATCTAGCATTCTCTGTTGGTATGATTGGCTGGTGTTCCTAGGGTGCCGTGGATTTGGATGGACGGTCGAGTATGCGGTCCAAACTGGACGGGCCTGAATTGTTTTTGTTGAATGGCTTTTTCCGCTGACCAGACTTGGAGCCACTGAATCCGGCATTGACTGCCGTGTCTTCGGTGTTATCGCCGTTTTTGTGACGCTTATATTTGTTGCGCCATGGATTGTCATTGCTATCCCTGGTTTTTGATGTGTCGGGATTGCTTGCTGTGTTGTTGCTATGAGTCAACCAGCTATCCTCGCCCGCACAAAAGCGGGTCATGAGTGTTGTGAGGGCTGCCATGGACTTTGGCTTTTCTTGGCCGAGATGTCGGGCAAGCCATTCGTCACGGATGTTATGCTTAAAGGCCGCTAGGGCTTCGGCATCCGAACAGTCGACAATTTGGTTCTTTTTAGTTAGGAACCGTGTCCAAAATTTCCTGGCTGACTCTCCGGGCTGTTGTGTTATGTGAATTAGGTCATCAGCATCCGGTGGTCGCACATAAGTGCCCTGAAAGTTGTCAAGGAATGCGTCTGCCAGGTTCTCCCAACTCCAGATGGAGTTTGCCGGCAAGCTATTCAGCCAATGCTAAGCTGGTCCCTTGAGTTTTAGTTGGAGGTACTTGATGGCGTATAGATTGTCTCCGCGGGCCATATGAATATGGAGGAAGAAGTCTTCTCTCCATACCGCAGGGTCTGTAGTACCATCATATGATTCAATGTTGACGGGTTTAAACCCTTATGGGAATTCATGATCCATTACTTCGTCGGTGAAGCATAGGGGGTGTGCGGCGCCTCTATGCCGGGCTACATCACGATGCAGTTCAAATGAGTCTGGTCTGTTGTATTCGGCCCAGTTGGATTTTTGTTTAGTGTATCCGGCGTGACGGTCATAGTCGCACATTGTGGCGCGCCCCCGCGATCCGTAGATCGATTTTGACTGTCCTGCTTTGTTTTCCAATACGTCTCGCAGGTCCTTTGTGTTTTTGCTTGCTTGGCGACAGGGTGCGGTCTGGACTTTGGGCTTGTATGCCGCTTTGTCTCGGCCACGGGGCGGCCGGTCAGCCGCATCATGCGCTGGTAATGTGGGCTTTAACGCCTCCTCCTCGAGTTGAGGTAGCAACCTGCGCTTTGGGTAACTTTTTGTAGGGCGCTCAAGTCCGTATTCCTCGATAGCCAGGACCTCGGTCCATCTATCAGTTAGCAGATATTGATCAGCTTGAAGCTGTTGCTGCTTTTTCTTCAGGCTTTTTGCAGTGGCCATAAGCCGGCGCTTGAAGCGCTCCTGCTCGATGGGATCCTCAGGCACGATGAATTCGTCGTTGCCAAGGCTCACTTTGTCTTCGGAGAGAGGCATGTAATTATCATCCTCTGATTCTCCATCTGTTGTATGTTCCTTAGGGCTAGTTTTCCCATCTTCTTGCTTGGCCTGCTCGAAGCCTGGCTCGGCAGGATTGTTTTTGTCTTCGGCACCATCCGGATTGTTGTCATCTCTTGTGCCGGTATCATTATTTTTGCTATGGCGGGGCTTGGAGCAGCGTCTATGACGCCGGTGCCTAGATTGCTTCTCCAGGGGTTTATCCTCGGTTGCCTCATCGCCATTGCCTTCTTTGGGTGTGTCCACCATATATATGTCATATGATGAGGTGGTTGTCCAGTGCCCGATAGGCGGTGGTTCCTGTTCATCTGCTGCATCGTCGTCCATACCGTCGATGTCTTCGGAGTCGAATTCGAGCACGTCGGTTAGGTCATCGACAGTGGCTATTAGGTGGGTGGTGGGTGGGGAACGAAATTTGTTTGCTTCCTAGTTAAGTCGGACATAGTTCGGCCTAGAGTCTCCTGACAAATAGAGAGACCTTAATGAGTTTAGCACATCACCCAAGGGCGAGTGCTGAGAGATATTTGCGGAGGTGAGCTCCATGACTGGTGCCCAATCAGATTCGATAGGCATGAGCGTACGCGGTTCATATCCTGCCGCCGGAGACGAGTCTGAGGGTTCGATGGTACCGACCTCATAGGAGGTGGAATAAATGTTCGGCTCCAAGGCCGATGAGTGTGCGGCCTCCATGGCGGGGTCCATCCACCCGTCCTCGGATGGCACGATCTGCTCTGGATTGTTTCCCGAGGTAGTCGCAGGTGCGATCCCCGAATATTGTTTGATGGCAGATCTAAGTCATGCTCATCAGGACTGTTCGGCACACCTGACATCAGCTCGACTCCGCCGAAGATCAAGTCTCCACGGATGTCACTGTGTAGTCTAGGCTTCCAAACTTGACCTGGTGGCCAGGGGTGTAGCTGTCGATCGGCTCCAGATGTCCAAGCGAATTGGCCCGCAGTGCGAAGCCGCCAAATACGAAGATCTGTCCGGGGAGGAAAACCTTCTCCTGGACCGCTTTGTTGAAGATGATTGAAGGAGCCATCAAGCCTTATTGCGATGACACAGAGGAACTCTCAATGAAAGCACCAATGTCGGTGTCAAAACCGGCAGATCTCAGGTAGGGGGTCCCGAACTGTGCTTTTAAGGCTAATGGTAACAGGAGGCTGGGGACACAATGTTTACCCAGGTTCGGGCCCTCTCGATGGAGGTAATACCCTACTTCCTGCTTGATTGATCTTGATGGTATGAGTATTACAAGAGTTGATCTACCACGAGATCGTAGAGGCTAAACCCTAGAAGCTAGCCTATGATTATGATTATTTCTCTCCTACGGACTAAACCCTCCGGTTTATATAGACACCGGAGGGGGCGAGGGTTACACAGAGTCGGTTATAGAGAAGGAGATCTACATATCCGAATCGCCAAGCTTGCCTTCCACGCAAAGGAGAGTCCCATCCGGACACGGGACAACGTCTTCAATCTTGTATCTTCATAGTCCAACAGTCCGACCAAAGTATGTAGTTCGGCTGTCCGGATAGCCCCTAATCCAGGACTCCCTCAGCCATCATCGCTGGCTACCCTGGCCTCCTCCCTGCGTTACATGTATGTATACATGAGACTTACCCTTCGAAAAGGATTTACTCTTTATTCCTTACCCACCGCACAATTTTATGCTCTAAAGGGAAGACGATCGACGCGTTATGCCAAACTCGAGGCGATTTGCCAGAAAGTGGCGCCTATGCCAGGTAGGCCTTCAAAAAGAAAGGCAAACAGGAACATGGCCGAGCCGTCATCAAAGAGGTATGGTTTTAAACATGCTCCATGGTTTTCATCTTAAAGTATGACATTATTGGTCGTGTCTTTGCAGAAAGAACATCCGCCGGACTATGTCCGAGGACCCTACCGGTCATGCCTCTACTAGCTGGATTCCGGACCCTATCTTGAGGGCGGAGACTAACACGGAAGTGACACCAGACTGTCCTCATACAGAGGATTCGGATAGAATATCCATCACAAGTTCTGAAGTAGAGAGCGCCATGAATCATCGGCGGGCCGCACTCCGCGACCCAGGTTTTTCAAAAGAGGATTTCAACGCCTTCAAATCGGGTGATGCATACATCCGAGCTGCTCAAGATGGGCTTGCTAGGGCCACATAACAGTATTTAAAAGATATACGTGTAAGTAAAATCTGATAACTATGTATATCAGTAGCCCCTGAGACTTGAAATGGTTGGTACAACTGATTTAAGGATCATTGTATGAATAGGTGCTCACAGTGAAGAACAACATGTTGTCTCAAGAGCTGGAAAAGTGTCGAACCCAGCTAAGGGCCGCAACTGTCGAACTAGAGGAATCCAAGAAGGCCTCAACTGGTAATGTGTCCCTTTATCGAGAAAAAACATAATCACATATACCAGTATTGTTAACACAGTTGCATACCTGATGACAGAATCCACAGATAATCCGGGAGCGAATCCGGAAATCCCACGAGAGGGTGAACAAAGAGCTCAAAAGCAACTGGACGCTGACGAGCGTGTGCTTACATGGGTCAGGAAGGAGAAAAACAAACTCCGAGGTGCAAATACCCAGCTAGGCGAAGAATTGAAAGATGTTCGGGCCCAGCTGGCTGACTCCGTGAAGGAAAATAAGAGGCTTCAACACATCATTTTTAGTATGTGCTCGAACTAAATTGTACGTAGTTCGGCAAGGAAAGGAACTAACAAAGTTATGTCTGTAGGTATGCTTACTGGTCGTCCCGAAGAGGAGATGTACGAATCCCCAGACGATCTGCTACAAGAGCTGTCGCAACTACACGAGCAAGCTCGGCAGGCAATGCGAAGTGTCGCCATGGCCTTGTGGCCCTCCGCCTCCCTACTAGGAAGCATGGAGGAGCTTGTACAACTATTCAAGGGAGCACGGCGACATTTCTGATTATGGAAGATATCGGCCTATCGAGAAGATGCGCGGGAGGCTTGGGCCATGGTGAAGACACGGTATACCAAGCTTGATCTGAATCATATGGCCCGGGTCGGACCTTTAGGGTCAGATGGGAAAGAGATTCCCATTAGCCTGGTGTATGAGCAGGTAGAATTAGCCGCAAAGTATTCTCAGTAGGATTGTTGGTTAGACAACCTGTTGGATGGCATAGAAGAAGACGCTTTTCAGTCTAAGTGACTATGTACTTCAATGGACAAGTTTGTCCCTAGCCGGATTGTAAAACATTTGTCATGGCAGACCTTTTCACTTCGGCCTACGGACCCGATAGTCCGAAGTGTTTCCGAATACCCGCTCAGTAATATAAACCGGGGTACGCATGGAAACCAGGCGTAGGGGTCATAGTTGCTTGAACAGACAAGTACCCAACTAGTTATGTTATATTACATTGATAGTAAGAAACATCTTATAGAGAGAATAGTTCCGTTAAGGGTTCCTTTCCCTGGGTACGCATGCATTAACGTGCATGTCCAAACTGTGATCAAAAAGTCGCAGTATATATAACATCTGGGGGTTTATAGTGTAATAAGTAAAAACACATCTTTAGTCCACCGACCGAATATTCCCTTAAGAACGCTAGCTTTCGGCTTCACCCAGTCTGAGGTACTAATCTGGAGTACCCAACAGTAACAATCACACAGGTGCTCCCTTTATGCCCAAGCCGAACTAACGGGAACGTAGGGCATAAGCACATGAGCCAGGCAACCCAGCTTGGCAAAAACTTAAGTCATATCGATGCATATAATGGCGGAGAAAAGGTACATATGGAGAAAGGACACATATGCAATGAGCTTAATGCTCGGAAAATAATTATAATAAGCTTCTGTATAAGAAGCCCCCAAGTATAATGGGCACACATACTTGAAGATTAGTGCGTCGCAAGTGTGCGGTCCAGCCGCACGAAAGCTTTAAAGCTAAAAAGAAAAAGCAAAAAGGGAGCTAAAAAATAAATAGAAAGGAAAGAAGGGAAGGAGACGGACAAAGGGTTCGACGCTAGGCGTAGAATCTTCGGAGTCTAGCTGCGTTCCATTGTTTCGGCTCGAGGCGATTATCTGATGCATCACGCAAGCGGTACTCTCCTCCAGTGAGAACTTTGTCAATGATGAAGGGACCCTCCCACTTGGGCTTGAGCTTGTCCTTTTTATTCTCTGGTAGACGTATAACGAGTTCACCAATATTATAAGTCTTGGCACGTACTTCTCTGCTTTGATACCTACGAGCCTGTTGTTGATAAAATGCGGAATGACCTTTTGCAACGTCGCGCTCCTCTTCCAGGGCATCTAAATTGTCCTGCCAGTCAAGCTCGGCTTTTCTCCCTTCGTACATGCGCACTCGAGGTGAGTCATGAATAATATCGCAGGGCAACACAGCATCTACGCCGTACACCATGAAGAATGGTGTGTATCCGATAGTACGATTTGGCATGGTCCGCAGCCCCCAGAGTACGGAGTCGAGCTCCTCAACCCAGTGCGTGTCTGACTCTTTCAAAGTCTGCACTAATCTGGGCTTAATGCCACTCATAATAATACCATTAGCTCGCTCGACTTGACCGTTTGTTTGGGGGTGATAGACGGAGGCGTAATCGAGCTTGATGCCAAGATTACCGCACCAATTTTTCACCTCATCGGTTGTAAAATTGGAGTCGTTATCGGTGATGATGCTGTGAGGAACACCGTAACGGTGCACAACACTGGATATGAAGTCTATCACTGGTCCGGATTCGGCCGTTTTAACTGGTTTGGCCTGCATCCACTTGGTGAATTTATCCACCATGACTAACAAGTATTTTTTCTTACGGATTCCTCCCTTAAGGGATCCAACCATATCAAGCCCCCAGACCGCAAAAGGCCAAGTGAATGGGATTGTTTGAAGAGCAGTGGGTGGCACATGGCTTTGGTTGGCGAAAAGCTGGCATTCGACGCAATGTTGGACAAGGTCCTGTGCGTCTTCTCGGGCAGTCGGCCAATAAAATCCTGTACGGAAGGCCTTGCTTACATGGGCCCGAGCTGTGACACGGTGACCGCCAAGACCGGCATGAATTTCAGCCAAGAGCTACCTCCCTTCTTCCTCGGAGATACATATTTGAAGTACTCCGGTAGCGCTTTTCTTGTAGAGTTCTCCTTCATGGACCTTATGGCCTTTCGAGCGCCACAGAATGCAACGCGCCTCATTTTGATCCTCTGGGAGTTCTCGCCTATTAAGGTAGGCCAAGAAGGGTTCGGTCCATGGGGCAATTACTGCCATAATGAGGTGGGCTGATGGTGTTATTTCGGTGGCAGAGCCCCCGATGATGTCATTGTGTTTGGAATCTGGGGTTGTGGTTGGATCCTGACTGGTATTGCCGCCCTCCCCTTGCCACACCACGGATGGCTTGAAGAGCCTTTCTAGAAAGATGTTAGGTGGGACGGGGTCGCGTGTAGCACCGATGCGGGCAAGGACGCCCGCCGCTTGATTGTTTTCTCGAACCACATGATGAAACTCGAACCCCTCGAACCGAGCTGACATCTGAAGAACGGCATTACAACAAGCCGCCATTTTCGGATCTTTGGCGTCGAAGTCTCCATTTATTTGAGATTGTCACATCCCTAGCTTCTGGTAATGCTCTGAGCTAGCTAGTCATGTGTTGCATCATGTTTAAATTTTGCCTAAAATTGAAATGGGGATGTTCAAACCCTAGCATTAAATCAACTCAACTGGGTGAGTTAAAATCTTTTCAATAAACCCAAAAGGCCCCTAAGAAAAGTTCATGATTTCTGGTTAAGGTGGAAACCTCTGCCAAAAATGATGAATATATCCTTAGGTCATTTTTGGATTTTTGAATTAAATCATATTGTATTTGACTTTGGGCATTTAAATACTATAAATAATTTAAATGCTCAAATAAATGCTGGAAATTGATAAGGGTCACTGGAATAATTCAGAAAGCACCCATAATTATTTCCAGGATTTTATAAAATGATTTGATATTTAAAACAAATCAAAAACAAATTGCAGAAATAGAAAAAAATAAAACAGAACAAAAATAAAAGAGAGAAGGCCACCTGGGCCACTTACCTGGCGCCACTTACCTGGCCCAGCTCCATCTGGCCGGCCCAGCCCACCTCCTCCCCCTTGTCCTCTTCCTCCTCTGCCAGGAGGACGAACAGAGGCGAGGCGTGGCGCGCGCAGACGCTGCCTCGGCCACCTCCTGCTTCCCCCCTGGCCACCTCCTGCCTGGTTGCCTCCCTCCTCGACGCCCGGAGACGCCACGCACTCCCACTCGCCCCCTGCACCTCTCCTCTCTCCCCCTGGACCCCATTCCCTCCTCTGCTTCCCTCTCGCGCACACCACCGAGCGGAGCTCGCCGTCATCGTCGCCGTACCCATGGCCACCGGCCACCCCTAGCCTCCCCGAC
>NC_041383.1:694764638-694803893 GCF_002162155.2 Triticum dicoccoides | reverse complement strand
TAGTTAGTGTTAACTAACTTAGTTAATTAGGTAGGCCACTGACATGCGGGCCCCGCCCGGCTAACTAAGTTAGTTAGGGCTAACTAACCTGGTTAGTTGACTGAGACACTGACGTGTGGACCCCACACGTCAGGTTTGACCCTGACCGACCCCTGTTGACTTGCTGACGTCATGGTGACGCACTGCTGACGCAGTAAATGTTTCTGGAATTTAGATAATTCTTAAATGATTTATTAATTCCAGAAAATAGCTAAAACTTCAATAAATCATAGAAAATTAACCGTAGCTCCAAATTAAATAATTTATATATGAAAAATTATCAGAAAAATTCAAGGAATCCATCTGTACCATTTTCATGCATGTTAGAACAACTTATAGCTGCTGTTTAGCACAAATCAATTAAATGGCATTTGAATAATCACATATGGAGTTGAATTTGAATCTTGTATTCAAACCAACTTCATTTAATCTATTGCTAGTTGCATTAGCCCAAAACACATTCATTTTTGCCATGTCATGATCATGCATCATATTGTGCATTGCATTGATTGTGTTCCCTTCTGTGTTGCCGGTATTTGTCCCCTCTCGATAGACGTGATACCGATGATGTGATCGTTGACACTGATGAAGACTCAATGTTATCTTCAGAAGTGCCAGGCAAGCAAAACCCCCTTGTTCATTCCGATACAATCCCACTCTCTCGCTCCTGCTCTCTTTTACTGCATTAGGACAACAACGATTCATCTGTTACTTGCTGCGGTAGCTGAACCCCTTTATCCTCTGCATGACCTGTCATTGCCACAGTAAATAGATGAAACCCACTAGCATGAGTAGGAGTTGTTTGAGCCCTGTTGTGCCTACTCATTCATGCTTGTTTGTCATGCCTGCTACTGCTTAGAGTTGAGTCAGGTCTGATTCATCGGGGATGAATCAGAGGCGTGTGAACATGTCCTACTGTGTGTGAGCTAAGTGTGTGAACACGATTTGGTAAAGGTAGCGGTGAGAGGCCATGTAGGAGTACATGGTGGGTTGTCTCATTGCAGCCGTCCTCAGGAACTGAGTTCTGTGTTTGTGATCCATGATTCAGCTACTACCATACATTGGGCCCTGAAATATGACCCCGCTCGACTTCTTATTCACCCTAGTCCTCTGTCCAGGAGTTGCAAGTAGTTTCTGGTGTTTGTAGCTTACTAGAGGCTGTGGACAGCGCTGACCGTAGGGGTGGGCTGTGATGCGGTAGGTACGTGGCACGGTGTACCGGATGCCCATTTGGTATCTCGGGAACCCTGTTCACATCGTTTGGGGCTGTGAGCGAAACTCCGGCCGGATCTCCTCATGGATGGAACCCGAATAGGCGATAAACCTGGACTAGAGACTTGAGTGTTTAGGTAGGTCGTGGTCTACACCCACGTCGGCTTTCGCTTGAAGTCTGCCGAGCACATGTCGTGTGCAGACGCTAAGTGGTGGAAACATGTATGAAGAAGTACACCCCTGCAGGGTTAACATCATCTATTCGAATAGCCGTGTCCGCGGAAAAGGACTTCTGGGTTGCTTATATCAGTTCATAGACAAGTGAAAGTGGATACTCTAAAATACGCAAGATAAGCGTGAGTGCTATGGATGGCGTTCTCGTAGGGAGACGGGAGCGGATCCATAGTGGTGTATTGATATGGTGAATATGTGGACTCGTGTGCGCCACCTCAAAAGAGTTACATTGCAGTCGTAGTTCAGGATAGCCACCGAGTCAAAGCTGGCTTGCTACAGTTAAACCCCACCATCCCCTTTGTTGATAATGATGCATATGTAGTTAGCTCTGATGTAAGTCTTGCTGGGTACATTTGTACTCACGTTTGCCTATTTTATGTTTTTGCAGAGAGACTTCGGTCTCGCTAGTAGTTCCGCGTGGACTTCGACGTTTAGCTTGATACCTCAGCTATGATCTTGTGTCCTCGGCAGGATCTGATAGATAGTCAGGCTTCTCAGCCTTTTTCATTTATAGATGTCTGTACTCAGACATGATAGCTTCCGCTTGTGCTTTGACTTGTATGCTCTGATTGTTGGGTCATGAGACCCATGTTTGTAATATCTCGCTCCTCGGAGCCTATTGAATAATTACTTGAGTCGTAGAGTCATGTTGTGATGCCATGTTGTATTTGCACATATCAAGCATATTGTGTGTATGTTATTGAAATGCTTGGTATGTGTGGGATCTGACCATCTAGTTGTTTATCTTTAGTAGCCTCTCCTACAGGGAAATGTCTCCTAGTGTTTCCACCGAGCCATGGTAGCTTGCTACTGCTCCGGAACACTTAGGCTGGCCGGCATGTGTCCTTCTTCGTTCCTGTGTCTGTCCCTTCAGGGAAATGTCACGCGGTGAATACCGGAGTCCTGTTAGCCCGCTACAGCCCGGTTCACCGGAGTCCTGCTAGCCCAGTGCTACAGCCTGGATTCACTCGCTGATGACCGACACGTTTGATGTTGGGTCATGGATGCCTGTCCCTGTAAGTATGTGCCACTTTGGGTTTACGACTAGGCATGTCAGCCCGGGCTCCTTATCATATGGATGCTAGCGACACTGTCATATACGTGTGCCAAAAGGCGCAAACGGTCCCGGGCTAAGGTAAGGCGACACCCGTGGGAATACCGTGCGTGAGGCCGCAAAGTGATATGAGGTGTTACATGCTAGATCGATGTGGCATTGAGTCGAGGTCCTGACAGCGTTGGTATCAGAGCTTGACTGCCTGTAGGATTACCAAGCCAAACTGGTCGAAGTTGAGTCTAGAAATTCTTTAGTTATATAAGGGAATTGATTGTGGGATGGAACGTAAGGCTCTTTTTACTCCTTATACCTCATGCCTTCTGATCTGAGTCATCATCTTCTCTTCTACGGGGATTAAGAACTAGGCTTTCTCTTCTTTCTGTCAGGATCACGTATTACTAATCCGTAGACTTTTAAGATTGTTGGATTTAAGCTTGAGTTCAGTTTCTACTACTTCCGTACGTTAACTGTTGATATCGAAACCTTGATATTGTGCTTCTGAGTGGTTATGCCACCATTTCTGTGAATGTCTCAAATCTTTTCTGAGCATTTACAGCCGTTATGCTGTCCGAGTCATTCCAGGTTTCTAAATAGTCTGATGCATTTGCAAAATCCTTTCCCTCTGGTTTCGATGTTCCTTTATGCCAGCTCAACCACACTAATCGGTGAGTTGAGGTACTTTGTTACCTCGGCGTATATGTTGGAGATATTATTATGACCCTAGGTGTCTTAGGGGATCATCTAGTAATTTAGCTATGATTGTGTTCCCAGTGTGTTGATTCTGGCCATCATTCTCGAAAGCATCCCGCGATGCCATTTAGTTAGTAGGTATTCTATTCCTGGGTTCTTGAACCCGAGATCCACCCTACTTACTTCATGTTGATAGTAATTGCTAGCTCCCTTAGGTTATTAGTAACCTTTGCGATAGTCCTTGAAGTCCGTGGTATCTTCTTCTTCCAAATACCATGAACTACTTATGGCAGAAGTTCCTCGTTGAACTGAACAATCACAACCAGAGTGCTCTTGATGAGTTCTCCATTATATATTGTGGCTCTGTCAGTTTTACCTTTCTACATGGGTTATCCGGAAGAAATATGTTGAACTTCGTTCGACATGCTAACCCATGCATCCACAACTCAGGAAATCATATGTTATTTTGAGTTGTCCCTCTGTAGTTGTATTGACCCTTGTCCAGCAGTTGATAGTCAAGTTGATGTCGTGCATTCGTGTTCACCGATGCTCGTTACTCTTATGGTCCGTCAAGCCATTCTATCGCGGAATGATAGGAGAAACAAACTCCAGTACCTCTTCCATATCTAGGATTGGGTCAAAGCAATTGTGCTCCGCAGATCAAAATGCCAGCCCAGCTTTTGGTTTTGTTCTACCTTGGAGTATTACCCCCTTTATGTCAGAATTGTCATGAGAACTGCACCAACTCTCATGAATTTTGACGCAGTGATACTTCTCACCATCATTAGTCATTCCTCGGCCCTCGTGTTGATGCAACCGGAATACCGACAAATGAATTGTGATGTGTGAAATCAATACTCCCAGCAACCTCGTTGCTTGGTAGTTAAATGGACGATAACCTCATTCTTAGCGTGTTGATTATTGAATCGTCACCCTAAGGTTGATTGTGCTACCTAGTCCTTATTTCTGGTGCACTCTCCGATCAGTGAGTTAGGATAGTGCCAATCCTTGCTTATTGATCATATCGTCTTGCCTCAAAAGGCAAGATTGTTCTCGAGCTTAGTAACATACCGGTGGTTCGTGATTTTCCAAATATTTTCTTGGAAGTGTTACCGGGTTGTCACCTGACTGTTATGTTGAGTTCGTGATCAAGTTGGTTTATTCCTGTAAACCACCCCTTCTCCAAGAATCCGTGTTGGATACCCTGAGCTAGTTGGATAAGCTAAACAACAACTTGGAGAGTTGGAAGATAAAAGCTTGTCCGACTTAGTTCATGTTAAGGGATATCTTTTTGTGTGTGTGTGTGTGTTGAAGAAAGATGATATCTTCATCGATTGGTCCTTGTGATCAGTTGTTGGACCTATTGTCTTATCAATCCTTTGATTTGAGTGTGGGCTATCGTCAAATCAAATCAGTACCAACGATGCTCGTAATGTTGTCTTATTCGTGGTTGATCCCTCGAGCATACACCATTATATCTCTGGTCTGACCAATGCTATCACCGTGTTCACTTAACTATGGAATTCCTTTTAAAAGGAAACCTAGATGAATTGTTGTTGAGCCCATTGACAACATCTTTATCTCCTCCATGGTTTTGTTGGACATTAAGCTAGTGTTGGAAACTTTTGAAAGCATTTTCTTCATGCTAGCTCATGAAGTATTTGTTGATGAAAGGAGTGACTTCCTTTTATACACGTGCATTTGGTGAAAGTTGCCGCCGTGAATTTGAGAAAGTTAGTTTTGCTTCCTCTGGAATCATCGTAAGTCAGTCATGCACACGTGCGAAGTATTCTGTGGTCTGGAGACTTGCAACCTCCATTCTATATGTGTCCCTAGCACACTAAGCCACTGATTGATTGTTCACGGAAAAGGAGTTGATGTGCTAATCCTAGGTCATGCACAAGACTTCAATATCCTCGATTATGGTTCCCCTCCTGAACTCGGTAGTGTTTTATTATAAGACTACTTTGTGGTCATGCTTGTCTGGGACAACGTGTTCACATGTTGTAGCAGAACCAGCTCATGTTTTGGAGCTTGCTATCGTAATTCATTTCCCGAGAATCTCTCAACGTCATCCCATCGATTTGTGTTGCAAACTTTTATTTTTCTTCCTAGACTCGATGAGTCTGGAATATCCTGACACCAACCAGATCTGAATCTCAGGCAGATATGATGGTTGGAACATTTCCCCAAGAACTATAATATTGGTCCCTCGATAACTGGTAAAGTGGATGTCGTGGCCAGCACCACCCAGCCGAAAGACCTATTATTGTAGTATCTTGTTCGAGGAAGTTGGCCACCTCCCCATAAGGATTTCGTAGGATTTACCTCCGTAACTGTTCCTTATGGATTCTATTGCTCCCGAAGTCTGACCTTTACTTGATGTTCTAGTTATCAAACCATATCTATGAATGGGATACACTAGCACGTCAAGGAGAACATTAGAAGCGGAGTGCTAAATGTCTCTCGGTCGATCATCCAGATTTTTGTTTCCTTGGCCTCGCTAAGGTGAAATCTGAGAAAGTATTATCTTCCTTTGCATCTGCATCCTCCATCACCATTCATCATGGTAGTAAGTTGTGTTATCGGACCCTTGACACGGATGTTGGTAAAACCTTGATGAATGTGGAAATGCTCAAGTTCTTGAGAGCACGCACAAGCGCTACGTCTTATCATCGGCACTAGCTGGGATTGCCCCAGATTTCCTCGGTTATGCTATAACCACTCCAACAGTGAATTCACTCTTTATTGTTGGGTTCTTCCCCAGTTACCAGAATCATTCCCATCATTTGCATTTTGTTCCCATCTTGCACCGCCAATGTGCCATTCTACCATGGGTCTCTTCCATTTCCGGTGGTAAGCAAATTCATCCATTACGTTGTCTTCAACAAGGTAATCCACATCATCCAAGTCCGGGTAAGCCATTCTACCGACCCCTTCAAATGATCGCTTGTGATTGCCTTAGGCTGGTATGAAGAGTTTCAATGATCTCTGGATCAAAGGTAATTCTTTTTGCCACTTAGGGTAATAATCTACGAATCACCCTCCTCCAGGATGTTTCGTCGTGATGTCATGGCAACTCAACTCCTCGCTACGTTGACAATCGTTTACCACCTTCTTAGGTGTGGAATTGTTGTCTACCTAGTGAACCTTCGTCATCCGTTTCTTTCCACCCCTCTTGATGTGTATCTCATGTCACAACCGAGAGATGGTTCTATGTCTCATTCCGTGAGTTAATCCTGAGTTGTTCGACCTTCGAGAAGACCGATCCTTCTGGAGTTTTTCTTTCCTCTTCTTGTCATGATTAGCTGGAGTTCTCAGAGCAAGACGACAAGACAAAGATGGTGTTCGAATCAACGTTCCTATGAAGTGCACCCTGGATCGTGAAGATTATACTAGTCTGCGTTACCCTTCACCTTACCCTACGCTTGAATCTCGAGACGAGATTCTTGTTTAGTGGGGGTGAGTTGTCACATCCCTAGCTTCTGGTAATGCTCTGAGCTAGCTAGTCATGTGTTGCATCATGTTTAAATTTTTCCTAAAATTGAAATGGGGATGTTCAAACCCTAGCATTAAATCAACTCAACTAGGGTGAGTTAAAATCTTTTCAATAAACCCAAAAGGCCCCTAAGAAAAGTTCATGATTTCTGGTTAAGGTGGAAACCTCTGCCAAAAATGATGAATATATCCTTAGGTCATTTTTGGATTTTTGAATTAAATCATATTGTATTTGACTTTGGGCATTTAAATACTATAAATAATTTAAATGCTCAAATAAATGTTGGAAATTGATAAGGGTCACTGGAATAATTCAGAAAGCACCTATAGTTATTTCCAGGATTTTATAAAATGATTTGATATTTAAAACAAATAAAAAACAAATTGCAGAAATAGAAAAAAATAAAACAGAACAAAAATAAAAGAGAGAAGGCCACCTGGGCCACTTACCTGGCCACTTACCTGGCCCAGCTCCATCTGGCCGGCCCAGCCCACCTCCTCCCCCTTGTCCTCTTCCTCCTCTGCCAAGAGGACGAACAGAGGCGAGGCGTGGCGCGCGCCGACGCTGCCTCGGCCACCTCCTGCTTCCCCCCTGGCCACCTCCTGCCTGGTTGCCTCCCTCCTCGACGCCCGGAGACGCCACGCACTCCCCCTCGCCTCCTGCACCTCTCCTCTCTCCCCCTGGACCCCATTCCCTCCTCTGCTTCCCTCTCGCGCACACCACCGAGCGGAGCTCGCCGTCATCGTCGCCGTACCCATGGCCACCGGCCACCCCTAGCCTCCCCGACGCCTCCCAGAGCTCCGCCGGTCCTCCCTCGTCCTCCTCGTCGTCTCACGCGACCAGAAGAGCCCCGGAACGCCGCCCCCGACGTTTTCCCCCTCGCCGGCCGCCGAGGATCTTCTCCGTCAATTCGGCCACTCCGGCGCGCCCCCGAGCCCACTAACCCTCCCTGCAGCTCCGCGGTGAGCCCTCGACCCGATTCCCCCTCTCCCCATGCCCCACCTCCCTCTCTAGCTAGCCCCACCACCTTGCCCGAGAATCCCTCGCCGCCGGCCATGGCGCCGTCGCGGCCACAGCCGTCACCGCTTGCTTATGAGCCCGCCAACGCGCTCAGCGCATCCGAAGGAGCTCAAATCACCCAACTGCTGCTCCTCCCGTGCTCTGTGGCATAGTTCCCGTCGATAGCCGAACTCCGGCGGCCGCAAAAGAGCTCGCCGCCGTTAACTCCGGCCACCCTAGCACCAAACACCGCCACCGTTGGATGCGCCACATCGCCAGCTACTCGTAGCACCCACCCGCGCATCAAACCGTGGCCGGAGCAGCGTTTCCGACGCCCTCCGCCGTTGCTGGCGTCGCCGGCGACAAGCCGCGGGTCAACTCCGGCGGGTTTGACCCGGGGTTTGACCCCCTGACGTGTGGGCCCAGGTGCCTGCTTAGTTAGTGCTAGGTTAGTTAGTGTTAACTAACTTAGTTAATTAGGTAGGCCACTGACATGCGGGCCCCGCCCGGCTAACTAAGTTAGTTAGGGCTAACTAACCTGGTTAGTTGACTGAGACACTGACGTGTGGACCCCACACGTCAGGTTTGACCCTGACCGACCCCTGTTGACTTGCTGACGTCATGGTGACGCACTGCTGACGCAGTAAATGTTTCTGGAATTTAGATAATTCTTAAATGATTTATTAATTCCAGAAAATAGCTAAAACTTCAATAAATCATAGAAAATTAACCGTAGCTCCAAATTAAATAATTTATATATGAAAAATTATCAGAAAAATTCAAGGAATCCATCTGTACCATTTTCATGCATGTTAGAACAACTTATAGCTGCTGTTTAGCACAAATCAATTAAATGGCATTTGAATAATCACATATGGAGTTGAATTTGAATCTTGTATTCAAACCAACTTCATTTAATCTATTGCTAGTTGCATTAGCCCAAAACACATTCATTTTTGCCATGTCATGATCATGCATCATATTGTGCATTGCATTGATTGTGTTCCCTTCTGTGTTGCCGGTATTTGTCCCCTCTCGATAGACGTGATACCGATGATGTGATCGTTGACACTGATGAAGACTCAATGTTATCTTCAGAAGTGCCAGGCAAGCAAAACCCCCTTGTTCATTCCGATACAATCCCACTCTCTCGCTCCTGCTCTCTTTTACTGCATTAGGACAACAACGATTCATCTGTTACTTGCTGCAGTAGCTGAACCCCTTTATCCTTTGCATGACCTGTCATTGCCATAGTAAATAGATGAAACCCACTAGCATGAGTAGGAGTTGTTTGAGCCCTGTTGTGCCTACTCATTCATGCTTGTTTGTCATGCCTGCTACTGCTTAGAGTTGAGTCAGGTCTGATTCATCGGGGATGAATCAGAGGCGTGTGAACATGTCCTACTGTGTGTGAGCTAAGTGTGTGAACACGATTTGGTAAAGGTAGCGGTGAGAGGCCATGTAGGAGTACATGGTGGGTTGTCTCATTGCAGCCGTCCTCAGGAACTGAGTTCTGTGTTTGTGATCCATGATTCAGCTACTACCATACATTGGGCCCTGAAATATGACCCCGCTCGACTTCTTATTCACCCTAGTCCTCTGTCCAGGAGTTGCAAGTAGTTTCTGGTGTTTGTAGCCTACTGGAGGCCGTGGACAGCGCTGACCGTAGGGGTGGGCTGTGATGCGGTAGGTACGTGGCCGGGTGTACCGAATACCCGTTAGGTATCTCGGGAACCCTGTTCACATCGTTCGGGGCCGTATGGGAAACCTCGGCCGGACTCCCTGCGGATGGAACCTGAATAGGCGATAAACCTGGACCAGAGGCTTAAGTGTTTAGGTAGGTCGTGGTCTACACCCACGTCGGCTTTCGCTTGAAGTCTGCCGAGCACATGTCGTGTGCAGACGCTAAGTGGTGGAAACATGTATGAAGAAGTACACCCCTGCAGGGTTATCATAATCTATTCGAATAGCCGCGTCCGCGGTAAAGGACTACTTGGTTGCCTATACAGTTCATAGACAAGTAAATGGAAACTACTAAAAGCCTCAAGATAAGTGTGAGTGCCGAGGATGGCTCTCCCGTAGGAAGACGGAGGCGGATCCTCGGTAGTGTATTGAATTGGTGAGTAGTGGACTCGTAGGATAGCCTAGCCAAGAGTCAAAGCTGGCTTGCTGCAATAACTCCACCAACCCTTCTTGATAACATGCATGTATGTAGGATCTGATGTAAGTCTTGCTGAGTACCTTTGTACTCATGTTGCTATAATCTACATTTTTACAGAAGACGCTGCAACCCCTTCTGATGGTTTCTATGTAGACGTTGACATCAACGAGTAGGCTAAAGACCCAGGTGGTGACCCTGAGCTTGTGAAGGACCACGTAGTATAGCTAGGCTTTCCAAGCCTCTTTTATTTTACTAATTGTCTGTACTCAGACAAGTTACTTCCGCTGCTGGTTTGTATGACTGTATGACTTGTATGTTGGGTCGTGAGACCCGTACCTTTGTGTATGTTATGTATGGCTCCCTGAGCCTTAAATAAAGTACTTGTGTCGTAGAGTCATGTTGTGATGCTTCGTTGTATTTGCACATATCGAGCATATTGTGTGTATGATTGAAATGCTTGGTATGTGTGGGATCTGACTATCTAGTTGTTTATCTTTAGTAGCCTCTCTTACCGGGAAATGTCTCCTAGTGTTACCGCTGAGCCATGGTAGCTTGCTACTGCTCTGGAACACATAGGCTGGCCGGCATGTGTCCTTCTTCGTTCCTGTGTCTGTCCCTTCGGGGAAATGTCACGCTTTGAGTACCGGAGTCCTGTTAGCCCGCTACAGCCCGGTTTACCGGAGTCCTGCTAGCCCAGTGCTACAGCCCGGACCCACTTGCTGATGACCGACACGTTCGAAGCTGGGTCATGGATGCCTGTCCCTGTAAGTCTGTGCCACTTTGGGTTTACGACTAGTCATGTCAGCCCGGGCTCCTTATCATATGGATGCTAGCGACACTATCATATACGTGAGCCAAAAGGCGCAAACGGTCCCGGGCAAAGGTAAGGCGACACCCGTGGGGATACCGTGCGTGAGGCCGCAAAGTGATATGAGGTGTTACCGGCTAGATCGATGTGACATCGAGTCGGGGTCCTGACAGTGTTGGTATAGAGGCCATGTAGGAGTACATGGTGGGTTGTCTCATTGAAGCCGTCCTCAGGAACTGAGTTCTGTGTTTGTGATCCATGATTCAGCTACTACCATACATTGGGCCCTGAAATATGACCCCGCTCGACTTCTTATTCACCCTAGTCCTCTGTCCAGGAGTTGCAAGTAGTTTCTGGTGTTTGTAGCTTACTGGAGGCCGTGGACAGCGCTGACCGTAGGGGTGGGCTGTGATGCGGTAGGTACGTGGCACGGTGTACCGGATGCCCGTTTGGTATCTCGGGAACCCTGTTCACATCGTTTGGGGCTGTGAGCGAAACTCCGGCCGGATCTCCTCATGGATGGAACCCGAATAGGCGATAAACCTGGACTAGAGACTTGAGTGTTTAGGTAGGTCGTGGTCTACACCCACGTCGGCTTTCGCTTGAAGTCTGCTGAGCACATGTCGTGTGCAGACGCTAAGTGGTGGAAACATGTATGAAGAAGTACACCCCTGCAGGGTTAACATCATCTATTCGAATAGCCGTGTCCGCGGAAAAGGACTTCTGGGTTGCTTATATTAGTTCATAGACAAGTGAAAGTGGATACTCTAAAATACGCAAGATAAGCGTGAGTGCTATGGATGGCGTTCTCGTAGGGAGACGGGAGCGTATCCATAGTGGTGTATTGATATGGTGAATATGTGGACTCGTGTGCGCCACCTCAAAAGAGTTACATTGCAGTCGTAGTTCAGGATAGCCACCGAGTCAAAGCTGGCTTGCTACAGTTAAACCCCACCATCCCCTTTGTTGATAATGATGCATATGTAGTTAGCTCTGATGTAAGTCTTGATGGGTACATTTGTACTCACGTTTGCCTATTTTATGTTTTTGCAGAGAGACTTCGGTCTCGCTAGTAGTTCCGCGTGGACTTCGACGTTTAGCTTGATACCTCAGCTACGATCTTGTGTGCTCGGCAGGATCTGATAGATAGTCAGGCTTCTCAGTCTTTTTCATTTATAGATGTCTGTACTCAGACATGATAGCTTCCGCTTGTGCTTTGACTTGTATGCTCTGATTGTTGGGTCATGAGACCCATGTTTGTAATATCTCGCTCCTCGGAGCCTATTGAATAATTACTTGAGTCGTAGAGTCATGTTGTGATGCCATGTTGTATTTGCACATATCGAGCATATTGTGTGTATGTTATTGAAATGCTTGGTATGTGTGGGATCTGACCATCTAGTTGTTTATCTTTAGTAGCCTCTCCTACAGGGAAATGTCTCCTAGTGTTTCCACCGAGCCATGGTAGCTTGCTACTGCTCCGGAACACTTAGGCTGGCCGGCATGTGTCCTTCTTCGTTCCTGTGTCTGTCCCTTCGGGGAAATGTCACGCGATGAATACCGGAGTCCTGTTAGCCCGCTACAGCCCGGTTCACCGGAGTCCTGCTAGCCCAGTGCTACAGTCTGGATTCACTCGCTGATGACCGACACGTTCGATGCTGGGTCATGGATGCCTGTCCCTGTAAGTCTGTGCCACTTTGGGTTTACGACTAGCAATGTCAGCCCGGGCTCCTTATCATATGGATGCTAGCGACACTGTCATATACGTGTGCCAAAAGGCGCAAACGGTCCCGGGCTAAGGTAAGGCGACACCCGTGGGAATACCGTGCGTGAGGCCGCAAAGTGATATGAGGTGTTACATGCTAGATCGATGTGGCATTGAGTCGGGGTCCTGACAGAGATATTGCGAGGTTTGAATCCCCACATACTTCCAGGCGTTGAATGCCCATGGAGACGGCCATCCGAAGACCATGCAATAGAGCCTCGTATTCGGCTGCATTGTTGGAGTCTGTGTATCTTTACTACTATATAGTGTATGAGTTTTGAAATTTTGAATCCAAAGCCTGAGAAGCAACTTGAGCCGTTGATGAGGGTCAATCCTATGGCTCAGAGTGAAGGGATTTGCGTCTACAGTACCAGTGTATCATCTCGCTTTGTTCCTGAAAATTCTAGGCCCTCCGAAGGCATTCACTGTAGGTCACATGGACGACGGTACTTGCAAGACGTTGCGTAGGCAGAACGATGGCTCTAGAAGCTGAAATAAGATGAGTATTTTAATTGATGAGCAGGTGATGTCATCTGCCTGTCCCAAAGGCTTCACAGAATTTACTAGGCCGAACTGTACATGATATGGCAGAATTGGCAGCTCATTAGAAGTAGCCTTGTGATTAGAGCATACACTAGCTTCAAATGCATCTTTTTCTCAATTTTTTGTGCATAGTAATTAATGATGCAAAGGCCAGGGCCCAACCTTTTGTCTAAAAAAATACATAAAACAAATTCCGGGAACAAAAAATTATCACATTAAAGTGCATCTGAACCCCATTGTAGTATTGGTTAATGAAACTATCCCATTATAATAATTATCATAAGAGCTTTACATGCACACACAAAAAGATGGCTGATTCCTTAGACTTATTGCCATCGAAACACATAAATTAAAACTTTGTTCGTGCTATGCACGTACCAGCTTACTAGTAATATTTGGAGTACATACTAGATTGTATCTCCAGTGGGGGATGTTAGGACAACGCCCTCTCCTAGTCCTGCCAACATTTTGGAGCCGTCGAAGTGCATGAACCAATTGGAGTACGTGCCATACTCTTTAGGGAGTTCGGCCTCTGTCCATTCGGCGATGAAGTCTGCCAACACTTGGGATTTAATGGCCCATCGTGGTTTGTATATTATGTCGAATGGAAGGAGCTCGATGGCCCACTTTGCAATCCGCCCCGTGACATTGTGGTTGTCTATTATATCATTGAGTGGTACTTTGAAACAGAACATAGTGCATAGGTACTCTTCGATGCTGCGAGGACGAGACGAGATGACATACTACGATCACGCACTCAAGTTCTGCCCTTCGGCTCGGCATAAAAAAATTCTGCCACTTATAGTTTATGTTATGATATTCTAATCAGATTGGATGGCAAAGATTTCTCATTTTATCTCCTTTCCATGAATGTAATAACGCCGTAATATAATACACTAGAAATTTTGACTTACATTAATAGTATCCCTTAAGTAAATATTATCGATAAAAAAAAGACCTAGCGAATCATTTATTTCTTTAAACTTATCAAATATATACATTTATATTGTCGCTTCGGAGGCCATCGTGATCGAACACTCTTGAAAGTAGTGTCGTTGTTTACGAGATTCCATGAAGAGCGTGTATGCTATTTTTTGCTACTAAGGGTACCGAGATTTGCATGGTGGGAGGACAGTGGATACATAGTATACTGGCTTTTGAAGCGGGAATTTTTGTCCGTCCTCATTTCGTTCGATGACGAGTACCGCACTCACGACCTGGTGCGTTGCCAATATGTATAATAACATGGGTTCACCGACGTTTGGTGTGGCCAGGATTGGGTTGCTTGCTAAAAGAGCCTTAATTTCCTCCAATCCGACTGTTGCAGCATCCGTCCACTCGAAGTGTTCGGTACGTCAAAGAAGGCAGTAGAGTGGCAATGCCTTTTCTCCTAATCTGGAGATAAAGCGGCTTAAAGCTGCCACACATCCAGCCAGTTTTTGGACTTGTTTAAGGTCCGTTGGTGTAGCCAATTGTGACAAATCCCGGATTTTGGCAGGGTTTGCCTCGATTCCTCTATGGGAAATGATAAATCCCAGAAGTTTTCGAGCGGGAACACCGAAAACACACTTTCCCAGATTGAGCTTGATGTCATATGTGCGGAGGTTGTCAAATGTAACACACAAATTGTCTATTAATGACTCGACGTGTCTAGTCTTGGTGACCACGTCGTCCACATATGCTTCAACCGTTTACCGATTTGTGTCTCCAGGCATGTTTGAATCATGCACTGATTGGTGGCACCGGCGCTTTTGAGCCCGAAAGGCATAGTGTTGAAGCAAAAAGGCCCGTATGGGGTGATAAATGCCGTTGCGGCTTGATGGGACTCCTTCATCTTGATTTGATGGTATCCGGAGTATGCGTCAAGGAAACACAATGAGTCATGTCCTACGGTGGTGTTGATAATTTGATTGATGCGGGGAAGGGGGAAGGGATCCTTACGGCAGGCCTTGTTGAGGTCTTTGAATTGGACGCACATGCGCCAGGATTTATCCTTCTTTGGTACCATTACCAGGTTTGCTAGCCAGTCGGGGTGATTGATCTCTCTGATGAATCCGGCGTCGAGTAACTTGGCTAGCTCCTCTCCCATAGCTTGTCGTTTGGGTTCTGAAAAGCGTCGTAGTGTTTGCTTGACCGGCTTGTATCCCTTCAGTATGTTTAGGCTATGTTCGGCGAGCCTGCGTGGGATCCCTTGTTGGGGAACGTAGCAGAAATTCAAAATTTTCCTACGTGTCACCAAGATCTATCTATGGAGAAACCAGCAACGAGGGGAAGGAGAGTGCATCTACATACCCTTGTAGATTGCTAAGCGGAAGCGTTCAAGAGAACGGGGTTGAAGGAGTCGTACTCGTCGTGATCCAAATCACTAGAGATCCTAGTGCCGAACGGACGGCACCTCCGCGTTCAACACATGTACAGCCCGGTGACGTCTCCCATGCCTTGATCCAGCAAGGAGAGAGGGAGAGGTTGAGGAAGACTCCATCCAGCAGTAGCACAATGGCGTGGTGGTGATGGAGGAGCGTGGCAGTCCAGCAGGGCTTCGCCAAGCACCGCGAGATATGAGGAGAAGGGAGAGAGGTAGGGCTGCGCCAAGAGGAGAAGTTCTCATGTGTTGGGAGCCCCAAAACCCTCAAGTATATATAGGGCAGAGGGAGGGGGTTGCGCCCCCTCTAGGGTTTCCACCCCAAGGGGTGTGGCTGCCCCCAATACCATCTAAGGGTGGCGGCCAAGGGGGGAGAGGGGGGAAACTTGCCCCCCAAGTTAGGTGGAAGCACCCCCTCCCCAAACCCTAGGCGCCTTGGGCCCTTGTGGGGGGGGGGGGCGCACCAGCCCACCTAGGGCTGGTCCCCTCCCACACTTGGCCCATGCAGCCCTCCGGGGCCGGTGGCCCCACTTGGTGGACCCCCGGGACCCTCCCGGTGGTCCCAGTACGTTACCGATAAAACCCGAAACTTTTCCGGTGACCAAAATAGGACTTCCCATATATAAATTTTACCTCCGGACCATTTCGGAACTCCTCGTGACGTCCGGGATCTCATCCGGGACTCCGAACAACATTCGGTAACCACATACAAACTTTCTTTATAACCCTAGCATCATCGAACCTTAAGTGTGTAGACCCTACGGGTTCGGGAGACATGTAGACATGACCGAGACGTTCTCCGGTCAATAACCAACAGCGGGATCTGGATAACCATGTTGGCTCCCACATGTTCCACGATGATCTCATCGGATGAACCACGATGTCAAGGACTCAATCGACCCCGTATACAATTCCCTTTGTCTAACGGTATTCTACTTGCCCGAGATTCGATCGTCGGTATACCGATACCTTGTTCAATCTCGTTACCGGCAAGTCTCTTTACTCGTTCCGTAACACATCATCCCGTGATCAACCCCTTGGTCACATTGTGCACATTATGATGATGTCCTACCAAGTGGGCCCAGAGATACCTCTCCGTTTACACGGAGTGACAAATCCCAGTCTCGATTCGTGCCAACCCAACAGACACTTTCGGAGATACCTGTAGTGCACCTTTATAGCCACCCAGTTACGTTGTGACGTTTGGTACACCTAAAGCATTCCTACGGTATCCGGGAGTTGCACAATCTCATGGTCTAAGGAAAAGATACTTGACATTAGAAAAGCTTTAGCATACGAACTACACGATCTCTGTGCTAGGCTTAGGATTGGGTCTTGTCCATCACATCATTCTCCTAATGATGTGATCCCGTTATCAATGACATCCAATGTCCATGATCAGGAAACCGTAACCATCTATTGATCAACGAGCTAGTCAACTAGAGGCTTACTAGGGACATGGTGTTGTCTATGTACCCACACATGTATCTGAGTTTCCTATCAATACAATTATAACATGGATAATAAATTATTATCATGAACAAGGAAATATAATAATAACTTATTTATTATTGCCTCTAGGGCATATTTCCAACATCCCTGGCATATCAGAAGGGTGCCAGGCGAAGATGTCCTAGTTTTCATGTAGGAACGTCCGCAGTGTGGTGATACGTCTCTAACGTATCTATAATTTTTGATTGTTCCATACTATTATATTACCTGTTTTGGATGTTTATGGGCTTTATTTGACACTTTTATATCATTTTTGGGACTAACGTACTAACCGGAGGCCCAGCCAGAATTGCTATTTTTTTTGCCTATTTCACTGTTTCGAAGAAAAAGAATATCAAACGGAGTCCAAACGGGATGAATCCTTCGGGAGCGGTATTTTTGGAACAAATGCAAACCAGGAGACTTGGAGTGGACGTCAAGCAACGAGCAAGGCGGCCAAGAGGGGGCCCAGTGCGCCCTAAGGGGGTGGGCGCGCCCCCTAGCCTCATGTGCCCCTCGAGCGTCCACCGACCTACTTCTTCTTCCTATATATATCTACGTACCCTGAAACCATCCAGGAGCACCACAAAAACCTAATTTCACCGCTGCAACCTTCTGTATCCGCGAGATCCCATCTTGGAGCCTTCGCCGGTGCTCCGCCGGAGGGGGAATCGACCATGGAGGGCCTCTAGATCATCTCCAAGGCCTCTCCGATGAGTTGTGAGTAGTTTACCAGACACCTTCGGGTCCATAGTTATTAGCTAGATGGCTTCTTCTCTCTCTTTGATTCTCAATATAAAGTTCTCCTTCCTCTTATTAGAGATCTATTCGATGTAACTCTTTTTGCGGTGTGTTTGTCGAGATCCGATGAATTGTGGGTTTATGATCAAGTTTATTTATGAGAAATATTTGAATATCCTCTGAATTCTTTTATGTATGATTGGTTATCTTTGCAAGTCTCTTTGAATTATCAGTTTGGTTTGGCCTACTAGATTGATCTTTCTTGCAATGGGAGAAGTGCTTAGCTTTGGGTTCAATCTTGCGGTGTCCTTTCCTAGTGAAAGCAGGGGCAGCAAGGCACGTATTGTATTGTTGCCATCGAGGATAAAAAGATGGGGTTTATATCATATTGCTTGAGTTTATCCCTCTACATCATGTCATCTTGCTTAATGCGTTACTCTGTTCTTATGAACTTAATACTCTAGATGCATGCAGGAATCGGTCGATGTGTGGAGTAATAGTAGTACATGTAGAATGGTTTCGATCTTCTTGTTGCGGACGTGATGCCTATATACATGATCATGCCTAGATATTCTCATAACTATGCACTTTTTTATCAATTGCTCGACAATAATTTGTTCACCCACCGTAATAATTATGCTATCTTATGAGAAGCCACTAGTGAAACCTATGGCCCCCGGATCTATCTTTTATCATATAAATTTCCAATCTACTTTTATTTTGCGATCTTTACTTTTCAATCTATATCATAAAAATACCAAAAATATTTATCTAATCATATTATCTCTATTAGATCTCACTTTCGCAAGTTACCGTGAAGGGATTGACAACTCCTTTACCGCGTTGGTTGCGAGGTTCTTGTTTGTTTGTGTAGGTGCATGGGACTTTTGAGGAGCCTCCTACTGGATTGATACCTTGGTTCTCAAAACTGAGGGAAATACTTATGCTACTTTGCTGCATCACCCTTTCCTCTTCAAGGAAAAAACCAATGCATGCTCAAGAGGTAGCAAGAAGGATTTCTGGCACCGTTGCCCGGGAGGTCTTTGCTCAAGTCAAGACATACCAAGTACCCATCACAAACTCATCTCCCTCGCATTACATTATTTGCCATTTGCCTCTTGTTTTCCTCTCCCCCACTTCACCCTTTCCGTTTTATTCACCCTTCTTCTGTTCGTCTTTTCGTTTGCTTTGATGTCTTACTTGGCTCGTTTGCTTGGAATAGTTGTTTATTTATTGATAAACAAAGATCCTAAGATCTATGGATCCTCATCCGCTTGCTAATCTTTTTAAGAGATCCAATTATGATGAACCAATTGCTAGTGAGTTTTGTGCACTAGATTATCTTTATGAAGCTTTGCTCGAAATTTGTGAATTTGAAAATTATGATGAAGAAATTTATGAAGAGATTCACGATAACTCCTTGAATAAAAAGCATGATTGCAATGATTTTACTATAAATTTTCTTGATGTCAATTGTGCTAATAATATGCAAAACCCTAAGCTTGGGGATGCTAGTTTTGCTATGTCTACTACTTGTTGCAATGATAGTGATTGGGGTGATTCTTCTTATAATCTTGAAAATTTATTTAAGCCCCATGATGAATATGGGATTGATAATAATGTTTGAAATAATACTAATAGGTGGTTTGGAAGAGTGTCAACTTTATATCCCACATATTTGGATAATGTTCAATCTGATGAAGTTTTTGATAAAAGTGGGTTTGGAGAGGTCATGACTTTAGTTAATGACAATCCCACTATTTTGGAATAGTGTCAACTTTGCATGCATCTGGATTGTGTTGTAAATATTTTATGTGATAGCTATTTTGTTGAATTTGCTCATGATCCCACATGTAATTATTATGATAGAGGAAAATATGGTTGTAGAAATTTTCATGTTACTAAATTAACTCTCGTCATGTTGAGATTGCTATCGTCTCTTTCTTCTTCCTTGCATATGCTAGTTTTTGCTTGCCTTGCAAATCTGTTTGCTTATAATATACCTATGCATAGGAAGTATGTTAGACTTAGATTTGTTTTACACGTGTTTCATGATGCTCTCTTTGCGCTTCAATTCTTGTCTTTCATGTGAGCATCATTAAAATTATCAATGCCTAGCTAAAAGGCTTTAAAGAAAAGCGCTCGTTGGGAGACAACCCAATATTTTTCCTTGCTGTTATTCAATAAATAATTAATCTAGCCTCTGGTTAGATGTGGTTTTATGTTTTAAATTAGTGTTTGCGCCAAGTAGAAACTATTGGATCATCTTGGGTGAAAGTTAATTTGATTCTGTTGAAAAACAGAAACTTTGCGCTCACGAGAAAAAAATGAATAAATCACAGAAATGTTCTTTTGAGTTGATTATTTTTGAAGTAGATCAATAAACAAATTATCTAGGACTTACTATTTTTGTATGAGTTTTAAGGTTCCAGAAGTATTCGAAAGTTACAGATTGCTACAGACTGTTTTGTTTTTGACAGATTCTGTTTTTCGTGTGTTGTTTGCTTATTTTGATGAATCTATGGCTAGTATCGGGGGATATGAACCATAGAGAAGTTGGAATACTGTAGATTTAACACCAATATAAATAAAGAATGAGTTCATTACAGTAACTTAAGTGGTGGTTTTTCTTTCTTGCACTAACGGAGCTCATGAGATTTCCTATTGAGTTTTGTGTTGTGAAGTTTTCAAGTTTTGGGTAAACATTTGATGGACTATGGAATAAAGGGTGGCAAGAGCCTAAGCTTGGGTATGCCCACGGCACCCCAAGATATTCAAGGACAAGCAAAATCCTAGGCTTGGGGATGCCCTGGAAGGCATCCCCACTTTCGTCTTCGTCTATCGGTAACTTTACTTGGAGCTATATTTTTATTCGCCACATGATATGTGTTTTGCTTGGAGCGTCTTGTATGATATGAGTCTTTGCTTTCTATATTACCACAATCATCCTTGCTGTACATACCTTTTGGTAGAAACCCACATGATTTAGAATTTATTAGAATACTCTATGTGCTGCACTTATATCTTTTGAGCTAGATAATCTTTGCTCTAGTGCTTCACTTATATCTTTTAGAGCACGACGGTGGTTTAATTTTGTAGGAATTGTTGATCTCTCATGCTTCACTTATATTATTTTGAGAGTCTTTTAGAACATCATAGTATTTTCTATGGTTATAAAATTGGTCCTAGAATGATGAGCATCCAAGTTCGGTGCAATAAAAACTATCATAGAAAGTGAATTGGATGCTATGATCAATTTGATGCTTGATAATTGTTTTGAGATATGAGGATGGTGATATTAGAGTCATGCTAGTGGCGTAATTATGAATTTAAGGCATACTTGTGTTGAAGTTTTTGATTCCTGTAGCATGCATGTATGGTGAACAGCTTTGTGATGAAGTTGGAGCACTGTTTATTTATTGCTTGTCTTCCTTATGAGTGGCAGTCGGGGACAAGCGATGGTCTTTTCTACCAATCTATCCCCCTAGGAGCATGCGCGCAGTGCTTGGTTTTTGATGACTTCTAGATTTTTGCAATAACTATATGGGTTCTTTATGATTAATGTTGAGTCCATCGATTATACGCACTTTCTCCCTTCCACCATTGCTAGCCTCTCTTGTGCCGTGCAACTTTCACAGGTACCATACACCCACCATTTACCTTCCTCAAAACAGCCACCATACCTACCTATTATGGCATTTCCATAGCCATTCCAAGATATATTGCCATGCAACTTTCCACCGTTCCATTTATTATGACACGCATCATCATTGTCATATTGCTCTTGCATGATCATGTAGTTGACATCGTATTTGTGGCAAGGCCACCCTCATGATTTCCATAAATGTCACTCTTGGTTCATTGCATATCCCGGTACACCGCCGGAGGCATTCATATAGAGTCATATTTTGTTCTAAGTATCGAGTTGTAACATTGAGTTGTAAGTAAATAAAAATGTGATGATCTTCATTATTAGAGCATTGTGCCAAGTGAGGAAAGGATGATGGAGATTATGATTCCCCCATAAGTCGGGATGAGATTTTGGACTTTACAAAAAAAGAGAAAGGCCAAATAAAAAAAAAGAAAGGCCAAATAAAAAATGAGAGAAAAAGAGAGAAGGGACAATGCTACTATTGTTTTACCACACTTGTGCTTCAAAGTAGCACCATGATCTTCATAATAGAGAGTCTCCTATGTTGTCACTTTCATATACTAGTGGAATTTTTTGTCCATTATAGAACTTGGCTTGTATATTCCAATGACGGGCTTCCTCAAAACTCCCTAGGTCTTCGTGAGCAAGCAAGTTGGATGCACACCCACGTAGTTTCTTTTGTTGAGCTTTCATACATTTATAGCTCTAGTGCATCCGTTGCATGGCAATCCCTACTCACTCAAATTGATATCTATTAATGGGCGTCTCCATAGCCCGTTGATACGCCTAGTTGATGTGAGACTATCTTCCTCTTTTTTGTCTTCTCCACAACCACCATTCTATTCAACATATAGTGCTATGAACATGGCTCACGCTCATGTATTGCGTGAAAGTTGAAAAAGTTTGAGAACACTAAAGTATGAAACAATTGCTTGCCTTGTCATCGGGGTTGTGCATGATTAAATACTTTGTGTGATGAAGATAGAGCATAGCCAGACTATATGATATTGTAGGGATAGCTTTCTTTAGCCATGATATTTTGAGAAGACATGACTACTTTGTCAGTATGCTTGAAGTATTATTGTTTGTCATGTCAATATGAACTTTTATTTTGAATCATTTGGATCTGAACATTCATTCCACAATAAAGAAAATTACATTGAGAATTATGCTAGGTAGCATTCCACATCAAAAATTCTGTTTTTATCATTTACCCTACTCGAGGACGAGCAGGAATTAAGCTTGGGGATGCTTGATACGTCTCCACCGTATCTATAATTTCTGATTGTTCCATGCTATTATATTAGCTGTTTTGGATGTTTATGGGCTTTACTTTACACTTTTATATCATTTTTGGGACTAACCTACTAACCGGAGGCCCAACCCGAATTGCTGTTTTTTTGCCTATTTCAGTGTGTCGAAGAAAAAGAATATCAAACGGAGTCCAAACGGGATGAAACCTTCGTGAGCGATCTTTTTGGAACAAATGCAAACCAGGAGACTTGGAGTGGACGTCAAGCAACAAGTGAGGCGGCCACGAGGGTGCCCGGCGCACCCCGCACCCTAGTGGGCCCCTCAAGCATCCACCGACCTACTTCTTCCTCCTATATATATCTACGTACCTCGAAACCATCCAGGAGCACCACAAAAACCTAATTCCACCGCCACAACCTTTTGTATCCACGAGATCCCATCTTGGAGCCTTCGCCAGCGCTCTGTCGGAGGGGGAATCGACTATGGAGGGCCTCTACATCATCTCCAAGTCCTCTCCGATGAGTTATGAGTAGTTTACCACAGACCTTCGGGTCCATAGTTATTAGCTAGATGGCTTCTTCTCTCTCTTTGATTCTCAATACAAAGTTCTCCTTCCTCTTCTTGGAGATCTATTTGATGTAACTCTTTTTGCGGTGTGTTTGTCGAGATCCGATGAGTTGAGGGTTTATGATCAAGTTTATCTATGAGAAATATTTGAATCTCCTATCAATTCTTTTATGTATGATTGGTTAACTTTGGAAGTCTCTTCGAATTATCAGTTTGGCTTGGCCTACTAGATTGATCTTTCTTGCAATGAGAGAAGTGCTTAGCTTTGGGTTCAATCTTGTGGTGTCCTTTCCCAGTGATAGCAGGGGCAACAAGGCACGTATTGCATTGTTGCCATCGAGGATAAAAAGATGGGGTTTATATCGTATTGCTTGAGTTTATCCCTCTACATCATGTCATCTTGCTTAATGCGTTACACTGTTCTTATGAACTTAATACTCTAGATACAGACAGGAGTCGGTCGATATGTGGATTAATAGTAGTAGATACAGAATCATTTCGATCTACTTGTTGCGGACGTGATGCCTATATACATGATCATGCCTAGATATTCTCATAACTATGCACTTTTCTATCAATTGCTCGAATGTAATTTGTTCACCCACCGTAATAATTATGCTATCTTGAGAGAAGCCACTAGTTAAACCTATGGCCCCCGGGTCTATCTTTTATCATATAAGTTTCCAATATACTTTTATTTTGCAATCTTTAGTTTTCAATCTATATCATAAAAATAACAAAAATATTTATCTTATCATATTATCTCTATCAGACCTCACTTTTGCAAGTTACCGTGAAGGGATTGACAACCCCTTTATCGTGTTGGTTGTGAGGTTCTTGTTTGTTTGTGTAGGTGCGTAGGACTTTTGAGGAGCCTCCTACTGGATTGATACCTTGGTTCTCAAAACTGAGGGAAATACTTACGCTACTTTGCTGCATCACCCTTTCCTCTTCAAGGGAAAAACCAACGCATGCTCAAGAGGTAGCATGTGGCATCGATTGCGGGGTCCAGCTGTGCCCCGATGGATGCTATCTTCATGGAGTCTGTTGGATGGACTTGGAATTTGACTATTTCGTCTGCTGGTTTAAAGGAGGTGGATTTGGATCGCTTATCGACTATCATGTCGTCCCTATCCACTATGGAGCGTAATGTAGTTAATTCTTTGGCCGCGAGGGCTTCAGACAGTGCCTCGAGGGCCAAGGCGGCGGCTTTATTTTTGGCGCGGAGTGCTATGTCTGGATCACTGGAGAGAGTGATGATTTCATTGGGCCCGGGCATCTTGAGCTTCATGTACCCATAATAGGGTATAGCTTGGAAGCTTGCAAATGCATCTCGCCCTAACAGGGCGTGATATCCACTATTAAAAGGGGCCACTTAAAAGGTTATCTCTTCGGACCGATAATTCTCCGGCATGCCGAATAACACATCAAGTGTGATTTTTCCCGCACACCGCGCCTCCCGACTGGGAATAATTCCTCGGAAGGTCGTGCTACTTTGCTCAATGCAGCTCCTGCCTATTTCCATTTTGTTGAGAGTTTCCTCATAAATGAGGTTTAGTCCGTTGCCACCGTCCATGAGTACTTTGGTAAGCCGAAAGCGGTCCACAATTGGACTAAGGACTAATGCTGCTGGTGCCCAGACTGTTCTGAATTGTGGTTCGTCACTAGCATTGAAAGTTATGGCCGTGTCGTTCCAGGTGTTTATTGCTGCAATTTGGCAGACTTCGATGAGGCTGCTCTTTTGCGCCTGTTGTTTGAGGCGAAAGTCTCGAAGACTGTCAACACTGTAGGGTTGCTGTTTTCTCTGGGATGTTGCTCTGCGGTATTTTTGGTGAGGAGATCCTCGCTGCTCTTGGCCACCTGCCGAAGTAGTCAACATGCTCTAAGGCTGTGGGTTGGTATAGTATCCGGTGTGGTGTCTATTTTGCATGGACTATCGAGCCATCCCTCCAGAACGGTTCCGCGCCCCGTAATGGGTTTTGATTTTTCCGTTACTAGATCTAGCGACCTAAGAGGGTACACCCTTTTTGTCCGGACGAGGGGTTTAGTGGAAACCGATGGTTCCCAAGAGGCTGCCTGAGTTTTCCAAGCGCTTTCCATCATGGAGTACTTTTGCACTATGTTTACCAAGTCAACGAAGTGTGATACGTGACCGTGTTTTATGGCATTAAGGATTCCCTCGTCCGTTCAATTCGTGCAAAATAATGAGATTGCGTCTTCATCGCGACAGTCCTTGACCTTGTTCTTGACAAGGAGGAATCTGACCCAAAAGTGATGGACTATCTCTAGGAACTGTTGTCTGATGTGGGAAAGATCGCTTGTATCTGGGTGGGTGGCCGGATTTAAGTCCGAACCCTGGCCCAATCTGGGATCCAGAGTTTGAGGAATTTCTGAGCTTAACAGTTCGGGCTCCCAGATATCGTCCAATTTTCCGGCCCACAGTCTGACTCTAGGTTTAGAGTATGGGGCATGTCTTCCCGCAGGTGGGTATCCGGCTCGGTGAGCTCGGAGATCCAGACATATTTTGTCATTAATGTAGGGGAAGAGTTGTTGGATTGATCCTCCACCACCGCTATCTAATGGGTGATCGGCGAAGATTCAATCTCTCTTTGATCGGGTTTAAGCCCAATCCGATCATACTTCGTTGCGACTTCCAAGGAAGTGATGCGATCCAGGAGCTTGTTTAAAGATGACAACTCCGTCAGATCCATCTGCTCGGCTTATTCTGAGCTGACGTGGAGACAATTTTTGATGACCCGAGAAGTCATTGTCGGCCCGACGGCCGAACGGGCGGTCATGATGAAGCCGCCCAGCTGGAGGGTTTTGCCTGAGGCGAGGGTCCCCCGGAGGTGATTTTGTCCTTGATAACAAGGCGAGCCATCAACTCTATCTTCGACGTCACTGTGGAACTCTCAATGAAAGCACGAATGTCGGTGTCAAAACCGGTGGATCTTGGGGTAGGGGGTCCCGAACTGTGCGTCTAAGGCTAATGGTAACAGGAGGCAGGGGACACGATGTTTACCCATGTTCGGGCCCTCTCTATGGAGGTAATACCCTACTTCCTGCTTGATTGATCTTGATGATATGAGTATTACAAGAGTTGATCTACCACGAGATCGTAATGTCTAACCCTAGAAGCTAGCCTATGGTTATGATTGTTCTTGTCCTACGGACTAAACCCTCCAGTTTATATAGACACCGGAGGAGCCTAGGGTTACACAAGGTCGGTTACAGAGAAGGGAATCTACATATCTAAATCGCCAACCTTGCCTTCCACGCAAAGGAGAGTCCCATCCAGACACGGGACGAAGTCTTCTATCTTGTATGTTCATAGCCCAACAGTCTGGCCCATGTATATAGTCCGGCTGTCCGAGGACCCCTTAATCCAGGACTCCCTCAGCCGCAGACCATCAATTCAACGAGCCCGCTCTTTTCATTCTCCAAGAAGCAATTCCTCCCGAAGATATTGCACACCTCGACCTTTCATCGTGGCCAAGGAAGCATGTCAACATGTTGTTTCCATTTACAAGGGAAGTGCTAACATGTTGTTTTCCCCTACTTTTAAGTGGTACAAGATGAAGCCGATGAGTTTGCTATGAACGAAGATGAAGAACCTCGTGAGCTTTACCGGAGATTAACCTCTCTCGCGGTCTCACTCCGAGATCATGGGAGCAAGGATACAGATGACTATTGGATCAAGTGCAAGTTTCTCAAGGCCAAGATGCCCTACCACAAGGCCATGTCATCTGCCATCCGTCAAAGGCCGGACTTTCACGCCTTGTCCTCAAGTGAAGTGTTGGATGAGTTTGTTGATATGAGGATCTTGGACAAGACCACCGACAATGTGGTGTTGCATTCTCAACAATCAAAGAAGTACAACCTTGCTTTGAAGGCCAAGGCTAGTGTGGAAGAAGAGAGTGAAGAGGAAGAAGAGGAATGTTTCCCCGAAGATACCAAGTATGCTTATCATGAGCACATGGCTCTCGCGTCACGACAATTTTGGAGCAAGAAGAACACAAGGCCCAACTTCAACAAGAACAACTCAAGTGGCACCAAGGGCAAGCAACGTGTGAGGACATGCTATAATTGTGGCATTGTGAGCCACTTTGTTGCGTAATGCCCATAGGAGAAGAGGGAAGACAATGGAGGCAAGCTTATCCAAAAAGACAAGGCCAAGTCCTTCCCCAACAAGAACAAATTCACCAAGAAGACTCCTCCCAAGGGGTTGGTGGCACAAGAAGAGTACAATGATGATGATGATGATAATGAAGACGGTGAGACGGTTGCCACGGCCTCCGTTGCCATTGCAACAACTCCACGGGTGTCCCACTTTGACTCACCCAACGAGAATATCACCACCAAGTGCCTCATGGCTAAAGCCACCAACAAGGTAACCCCCAACATCAAGATCACTGTCTCTACTAATCCTTCCTTGACGGATTGCATTGATGAAAGTGAGGGGTCGAAGGAGGAAGAAAATGAACCTGAGTCTTTTATGAGTAAGCTTATGGGTAAATCCAAGAAGCACTCCGTTGCTCTCTTGGAACAACTTGGTGAAGCCAATGACATGATCGAGGCTCACGAAGAAACCATCTCTAAGATGGAAGAGCATAGTCGTGACTATGCCGATGAGATATCAGATCTCTCTAATGCGCTTGATGAAGAGCATGGTCATTGTTTGGCTCTTGAGGAGTCACACAATGATGATCATGCTAAATTAAAGAAAGATCTTGATCATGCTCTTGTTGTATCTCATGTGCTCAATTCGAAGGAGGCTAAACTTGGGGTTGACCATGCTAGACTCAAGGAGGAGTTTTACATACTTGAAAAGGCTCACAAGGCCTTGAAGAGTGCTCATGCAAGCATAAAAGAGTCCCATGATCAACTCCAAGTGAAGCTAACCAAGGAGAAAGCCACGTTTCCTCATATGGTTTTAATTTATAATGCAAATGCGACTAACCCGTGTTGTAAGCATGGGCATCTTGTGGAGGATAATGCCAAGTTGAAGGATCAACTTGAGAAAGGCCTTGTGTCGTGCATACAAGGAGAGAATAACCTCAATGATCTTTTGAGGAATCAAAAGGAAGTTGTGGCCATTGGGTTTGCACCCAAGTCCAAGAAGAAGAAGAAGAATGACAAGACAACACAACCTCCTCTTCTCAAGCAAACCTTTGTGTAGGTGGGAGAGGGTACTCCTAAGGAGAAGAAGAACGACACGAAGGGTGATGGTGTCAAGAAGGGCAATGCCACTCCTTCCAGCAAACCCGGCGATTTTAACCCTTCTTATGTGTTATGCCATGCTAGTGATGGGCATGTTTATGCCAAATTTGTTGGTTATTATTATGAGTACATTGAATGGTATATTTGGGTTCCTAAGACCCTTGTTGTTAACATCAAAGTACCTAAAACCAAGCATTGATCTCTTGTAGGTGTTTTCTTCCGGTGGGGGATCATGGTTGCTCGATAGTGGAGCCACAAATCATATGAACGGAAGTAAGGACTTGGTGCTGGAGATGCATAAAGTTTCATCTATGCCCACCAATGTCTAATGTGGTGATGCTTCATCTTCTAAGGTATTGGGGCTTGGCAAGGTTGTCATTTCTCATGATCTCACGATCGAGAAAGTCATGCTCGTTGAGTCCCTTGCATACAACTTACTTTCCATTCTTCAACTTGAACTCATGGGCTTTGCCACTTTCTTTGATATTGATACCATGGCCCTCTTGTGGAGCAAGACTCTTAAAGTAGCCTTTGTTGGGCATGTCGAGAACGGTCTTTATGTGATTAACTTTTCGGAGTGACCCACTAATTAAGACCGTGACATGCCTAATGGCTAAAGTTGACGTGGGATGGCTTTGGCATCGCCATTTAGCCCACGTCAATATGAGATCTTTGCAAAGTCTTCTCAAGGGGGACCATGTTCGTGGACTAACAAATGTTAGTTTTGCCAAAGATCGTGCTTGCAGTGCTTGTATCGAAGGAAAGCTACATGAGAAGGCTCGCCCTCCCACGACTATCATCTACACGAAGAGGCCCTTGGAGCTCCTTCACTTGGATCTCTTTGGGCCTCCATCCTTTGATAGTCTTGGGGGTAGAAAGTATTGCTTGATGATTGCGGATGATTATTCAAGATACACTTGGGTATATTTCTTCAAGAGGAAGAGTGAGACTCAACAAACCGTCAACAACTTTGCAAATGAAACTCAACGTCAACACAATGCAAAGATCTTGACAATAAGAAATGAAAATGGCACCGAGTTCAAGAACTACACCTTGGATGAGTTCCTTAGTGATGAGGGGATCAAGCATCAATATTCCGTACCTTACACCCCTCAACAAAATGGTGCAGCAGAGAGGAAGAACCGGGCGTTAATGGACACGGCAAGGACCAAGATGGCGGAGTTCAAGTCTCCCTACAACTTTTGGGCCGAAGCCATCAACACCGCTTGTCATGCATCCAATCGGTTCTATCTTTGCAAAGGCTTGAACAAGACTCCATATGAAATACTCACCGGTAACAAGACCAACCTCAAGTACTTCCGGGTGTTCGGTAGTAAGTGTTTCATTCTCAAGAAAGGTGTTCGTTTGTCTAAATTTGAGGCTAGAGCTCATGAGGGCATATTTGTTGGTTATGCATACCGTATCCTCAACAAGTTCCATGGGACTCATTGAGGAGACATGTAACATGGAGTTTGATGAGAATAAAGGCTCCCAAGTGGAGAAAAGTGGTACTTGTGATGTAGGTGATGAAATTCCTCCTCAAGCCATAAGAATAATGGGTGTTGGTCATATCCTACCCATTGAGGAACCCCTTGTGGCCGAACGAGAAGGACAATATTCCACTCAAATGGACCATCACCAAACCAAGACCCACACGCTTCCGAAGAACAAAGTGAAGGCCCTCAACCAAGTGAACAAGATCAAGGGCAAGATCAATCTCAAGATGGTGGTGAATGCTATGTCTTGAGCTTGCATTGGTTTTCCTTGAAGAGGAAAGGGTGATGCAGCACAGTAGCGTAAGTATTTCCCTCAGTTTTTGAGAACCAAGGTATCAATCCAGTAGGAGGCTCCTCAACAAGTCCCATGAACCTACACAAACAAACAAAGAACTCGCAACCAACGCGATAAAGGGGTTGTCAATCCCTTCATAGCCACTTGCGAAAGAGAGATCTGATAGAGGTAAAATGATAAGGTAAATATATTTTTCGTATTTTATAATATAGATGCAGAAAGTAAAGATGCAAATAAAAGTAGATTGGAAGCAAATATGATAAGAGATAGACCCGAGGGCCATAGATTTCACTAGAGGCTTCTCTCGAGATATCATAAGTATTACGGTGGGTGAACAAATTACTGTCGAGCAATTGATATAAAAGCGAATAAGTATGAGATTATCTAGGCATGATCATGTATATAGGCATCACTTCCGCAACAAGTAGACCGACTCCTGCCTGCATATACTACTATTACTCCACACATCGACCGCTATCCAGCATGCATCTAGAGTATTAAGTTCATAAGAACAGAGTAACGCATTAAGCAAGATGACATGATATAGAGGGATAAACTCAAGCAATATGATATAAACCCCATCTTTTTATCCTCGATGACAACAATACAATACATGTCCTACAACCCTTTCTGTCACTCGGTAATAACACCGCGAGATTGAACCCAAAGCTAAGCACTTCTTCCATGGCAAGAAATATCAATATAGTAGGCCAAACCAAACCATAATTCGAAGAGACTTGCAAAGATAACTCAATCATATAAAAGAATTCAGAGAAGATTCAATTATTATCCAAAGATAAACTTGATCATAAACCCACAATTAATCGGATCTCGACAAACACACCGCAAAAAGAGATTACATCAAATAGATCTCCACAAGAGAGGGGGAGAACATTGTATTGAGATCCAAAAAGAGAGAAGAAGCCATCTAGCTAATAACTATGGACTCGTAGGTATGTGGTAAACTACTCACAACTCATCGGAAGGGCTATGGTGTTGATGTAGAAGCCCTCCATGGTCGATTCCCCCTCCGGCAGAGTGCCGACGAAGGCTCCAAGATGGGATCTCGCGGATACAGAAGGTTACATTGGTGGAAATTTTGTTTCGTCTGCTCCCTGGATGTTTTCAGGGTACGTAGTCTTATATAGGAGGACGAAGTACGTCGGTGGATGCTCGAGGGGCCCACAAGACAGGGGGCACGCCCTATAGGGGGGGGCGCCCTCCTATCTCGTGGAGGCCTCGGCTGCTTCTTGACTTGCACTCCAAGTCCTCTGGATCACATTCGTTCCAAAAATCACGCTCCCGAATGTTTCATTCCGTTTGGACTCCGTTTGATATTCCTTTTCTTCAAAATACTGAAATAGGCAAAAAAAACAGCAATACAGGCTGGGCCTCCGGTTAGTAGGTTAGTCCCAAAAATGATATAAATGTGTAAAATAAAGCCCATAGACATCCAAAACAGGTAATATAATAGCATGGAACAATCAAAAATTATAGATACGTTGGAGACGTATCAGTGAACCACCAAGTGATGCCCAAGGTCAAGCCTCCCGAGCAAGTTCAAGATCAAGAGCAAGCTCAAGATCAAGAACAAGCTCAATATGATGCTCAAGATGATCAAGTTACCGCTCCTCAACTCTCTCTTGAGGAGGAATTCGAGCATCATGCCGCGAAGATCACATCCAAGCTCACTACCAAAGATCATCGCATGAAGAATGTGCTTGGAAGTTTAAGAAAGGGGTAAGCAATCATAGACAATTAGCAAACTATTGTGAACATCACGCGTTTGTTTCTTGTGTTGAACCCCAAAAGGTCTATGAGGCGCTCGAGGATCCGGATTGGCTCAATGCCATGCATGAAGAACACAACAACTTCGAGGACAACAAGGTTTGGAGATTGGTGCCAAGTCCAATGGGGAACCATAATGTCATTGGAACCAAGTGGATATTCAAGAACAAGAAATATGCTCATGGGATTATCGTTCGCAACAAGGCTTGTTTGGTAGCACAAGGCTACTCCCAAGTCGAGGGTATCGACTATGGTGAAACCTTTGCTCCCGTTTCTCGCCTTGAATCTATTTTTTTGTTGATTGCTTATGCTTCTCATCATAACTTCAAGTTTCAACACATGGATGTGTAGAGTGCTTTTCTTAATGGTCCTATTAATGAGTTGGGGTATGTCAAACAACCCCCGGGGTTTGAGGATCCCAAGTTCGCCAATCATGTGTACCAACTCGATAAGGCACTCTATGGCCTTAAACAAGCCCCACGTGCATGGTATGAGCACCTTATCGAGTTGTTCCAAGATCATGGGTTTGAAATTGGTAAAATCAACCACACTCTTTTTACTAAGAAGGTCAAAGGGGACTTGTTTGTATGCCAACTATATGTTGATGATATTATATTTAGTTCTCCTAACAATGCTTTCAATGAGGAGTTCGCTGCTCTCATGGCCTCGAAATTCAAGATGTCCATGATGGGAGAGTTGAAGTTCTTACTCAGGTTCGAAATCAAACAAAGAAGAGTAGGACCCTTCACCGACCAAGCCGAATACACTCAAGACATGCTCAAGAGATTCAAGCTAAGCGACATGAAGCCGGCTTCCACTCCAATGCCCATCAAATGCCAACTTGACATTGATCCCAATGGTAAAGCGGTGGAGCAAAAGGTATATCGTTCCATGATCGGCTCCTTGCTTTACCTTTGTGCATCTAGACTGGATATCATGTTGAGTGTGGGAATTTGTGCATGGTTTCAAGCCGCACCTAAGGAAAGCCACTATGTGGCGGTTAAGCGAATCTTTCGATATTTGGCTCAAACCCCAACCTTTGGCTTATGGTACCCAAGAGGAGCTAACTTCAACCTTTTGGGCTATTCGGTCTCGCATTCGGTGGGAGACAAAGTGGATAGGAAGTCAACTTCTGGATGGTGCCAATTTCTTGGTTGCTCTTTGGTGAGTTGGTCTTCTAAGAACCAAGGTTGTGTGTCTCTCTCGTCCACCGAAGCAGAGTATGTGGCCGCCGGTAGTTGTTGTGCTCAAGTTCTATGGATGAGGCAAACTTTAAAGGATTACGGTGTCATTTGTGACAAAGTTCCTCTTTGGTGTGATAATGAAAGTGCCATCAAGATTTCTCTCAACCCAGTGCAACACTTCAAGACGAAGCATATTGAGATTTGCTATCACTTCATCCGGGTGAAGGAAATATGCCCTAGAGGCAATAATAAAGTTATTATTTATTTCTGTATTTCATGAGAAATGTTTATTATTCATGCTAGAATTGTATTAACCGGAAACTTAGTACATGTGTGAATACATAGACAAAACATAGTGTCCCTAGTATGCCTCTACTTGACTAGCTCGTTAATCAAAGATGGTTATGTTTCCTGACCATAGACATGTGTTGTCATTTGATAAACGGGATCACATCATTAGGAGAGTGATGTGATGGACAAGACCCATCCGTTAGCTTAGCATTATGATCGTTACATTTTCGTTGCTACTGTTTCTTCATGACTTATACATGTTCCTCAGACTATGAGATTATGCAACTCCCGAATACCGGATGAACACCTTGTGTTCTATCAAACATCACAACGTAACTCGGTGATTATAAGGATGCTCTATAGGTGTCTCCGAAGGTATTTTTTGGGTTGGCATAGATCGAGATTAGGATTTGTCACTCCGTGTATCGGAGAGGTATCTTTGGGCCCTCTCGGTAATGCTCATCACTATAAGCCTTGCAAGCAATGCGACTAATGAGTTAGTTGCGGGATGTAGTATTACGGAACGAGTAAAGAGACTTGCCTATAACGAGATTGAACTAGGTATGATGATACCGACGATCGAATCTCGGGCAAGTAACATACCAATGACAAAGGGAACAACATATGTTGTTATGCGTTTGACCGATAAAGATGTTCACAGAATATGTAGGATCCAATATGAGCATCCAGGTTCCGCTATTGGTTATTTACCGGAGATGTGTCTTGGTCATGTCTACATAGTTCTCGAACCCGTAGGGTCCGCACGCTTAACGTTTGATGACGATTTATATTATAAGTTATGTGATTTGATGACCGAAGTTTGTTCGGAGTCCCAGATGAGATCACGGACATGACGAGGAGTCTCGAAATGGACAAGACATAAATATCGATATATTGGAAGGCTATATTCGGACATCGGAAAGGTTCCGAGTGATTCGGGTATTTTTGGAGTACCGGAGAGTTACAAGAATTCGTCGGGGGAAGTAGTGGGCCTTAATGGGCCATACGAGAAAGGAGAGAAGGGCCTCAAGGGGACCCCCTATGGCAAGTACGAATTGGACTGGGGAGGGGGCGGTGCCCCTGTCTCTTTCCTTCTCCCTCTCCTACTCCTTCCCTCTCTCCCCTCTTGGAAAAGGAAAGGGACTCCAACTAGGATTGGGAATCCTAGTTGGACTCCCCCTATAGGCGCGCCCCTCCTAGGCCGGCCTCCTCCTCCTCCCTCCTTTATATACGTGGCCAGGGGGCACCCCATAGACACAATAGACAACACAAGTTGGTCAAGTTGATCTTTTAGCCATGAGCGGTGCCCCCCTCCACAGATTTCCACCTCGTTCATATCGTCGTAGTGCTTAGGCGAAGCCCTGCGCCGGTAACTTCATCATCACCATCGCCACGCCATCGTGCTAATGAAACTCTCCCTCAACCTCAACTGGATCAAGAGTACGAGGGATGTCATCGAGATGAACGTGTGCTGAACACGGAGGTGCCGTACGTTCGGTACTTGATCGGTTGGATCGCAAAGAAGTTCGACTACATCAACCGCGTTATTAAAACGCTTCCGCTTTCAGTCTATGAGGGTACATGGCCACACTCCCCCCTCTCGTTGCTATGCATCACCTAGATAGATCTTGCGTGATCGTAGGATTTTTTTTTTGAAATTTACCGCGTTCCCCAACACCGGGATCAAATTAGGCGACAGGAGATCAAGCTCAAATATGTCAACACTCATGATAACCTTGCCGATATTTTCACGAAGCCCTTGGATGAAACAAGATTCCGCGAGTTAAGGCATGAGTTAAATATCATTGATTTTAGCAATGTGTCTTGAACCTTTGCACACACCACCATACTCTTCTTGATGTCTTGTTTAGGTGTAGACCATGGATATAGGGGGAGTGTTGTTCTCTCAATGAACTCTCCCTCCCCCTATTATGCATAAATTGATCACATCTTTCACATTAGCCATTTTTGATGGTACTTGTGCTTCAAAGATGAGTTTTGGTCATGGGCCCAAGGTTAAAATCTTCGCGGCGCCATACCACTTGACTCAAACATAGGTGGCCTCGGCCACCGTCCTCTCTTTGCAATTTGTGTGTTTTTCTTTCTTGTCCTCTCTTGGGTGTTTTTTTGCCTTTGTGTTTTTCTTCTTGCTCCCTCTCCTCGTCGTTGCTTGAGCTAAGCCATTTTTTGTCTAGTGTTTGCGTGTTTCGCTGGGCGGTACTACCGCTGGGGGCGTGCGGCACTACCACTGTCCTACATCAAGCGGTACTACCGCCACCCAAGCGGTACTACTGCTACGGGGTGGAACTGTGGGGGGTTTATGTTGGGCAGGGGGAGTTTCTTTCTCCCCCATACCCACTCACTCGCCCCTCTCAGTTCTCCTCGTGCTCCAGCGACGCACTCGCCGCGGGAGGGCTCCGGTGTGCCGCCGTCTCTGGTCCATCCCTCTCCATTTCCTCCAGTGGGATCGATCCCCACCCCGTCCTCTTGCCATGGATGCTGGTATTGCCCCCATTCCTCTTCTCTTTGTGTCTATGTTTCAGATCTAGTCTTTAGGGGCAATAGCTGGTGCATTTCTCGATGCTTGGCTAAATCAAGGCTTGAGTAGGTTGCAGAAGGCTTCTAGACTTGGTAGATTGATGTTTGGTAGGATATTTTTGAATTTGGCATCCCGTCAGTGCCGGATTTGGTCGCGACAGTAAGGAACCTCCGCCCCCTCCGCCTAGAGCGGTACTACCGCTTGAGGGCTTTAGGCGGTACTACTGCTGCCCTGTTGCGGTACTACCGCTGGATGCCAACTTCCTCTTTTTCTTACCAAACCTTGATCTTTGTTGCTTTTTCTGCTGGCTTAGGCTCGTTCTCTTGTGTTGTGTCTCGTGTTCATCTGTTTGGTTCCAGGTGATGGCCCTTCAAAGCAACCGGTCCGTCGTATCAACCCCGGGCATTCTAGTTCAAAGCGCTATCGCACTTCTGAGTCTGGGGTTGCTTCCTCAAGTGTTCCTCCTCCTTCTCAGCCCAAGAAGGCTATTGCGAACAAGCCCAAACCTAGGGCCAAGTCTATGATAGAGATGACTGAAAAGGAGTTTTGCGAAATGCACCAGCGCAACCCATATGCGGAAGATCAATAATCCAGTTTGGTCAACCGCCCATTCTGGAACCGCTTTCAACAGGCAATCTATTTTGATGTGATCAAGGTGAAGAAGAATCCTTTTGTCAATGTTTGCTCCATCGACATTGCCTATATGGAGAATGATCCTACCTATTTTAGCAAAGCTGTGCCGATGTGTTCTCAATTGAATATTATCAGGATCATGGAGTTCAACAAGGACTTTGATGCAGATTTGGTGGCTCAATTCTATGCCACAGTTCATCTACGCATTGATGCAGAAAGGACCTTAACTTGGATGACTAATGGCAAGCTTCTGTCTGTCATATGGAAGGCATTCATGGAATTGTTTGAGATTGAAGATCAAGGGCTTGAGAACCCGGTTGGCATTTGTCCTCACCGGAAGACAACCTCTACCCACAAGCAAGCTCTCTGGCTGTTTTGCATTGTGAATATTAACCCCAAGACGCAGAAGGAGATGTATGAGCTGCCTGCGTACCTGGACATCCTTCATTGCATCTTCAGGGAGACTCTTTTCCCACGCATTGGGAACTGGGATATGGTTCATTCGTTTCTCGTGGACATGTTACTTATCTGTCAGCACAAGAAGGAAGAAAACACTAGAGATTCCCTGGATATCTCTCATGTCATGTGGTCTGAGCTTCTCTCCGCTATCTCCGAGCGCAAGTGCCCTATATATGGTCCGTTTATCATGTTACTTATTGAGAAGGCTTGGGAGCACACTTATCCTGGTGTCGTGCTGGAGACTGGTGACTTGATCACTCATGAGATCAAGCATCTGAGGAAGAAGGAGAACTGGGGCACTTTGGTTCCGAAGTCTGGGATTATGTCAGGTGCTAACGAGGTTGAGGCAGAGGCTGATGCTGACGATGATGAGGACTATGTGCCCTCTGGAGCAGAGCCCTCATGGGATAAGAAGCTCAAGACCAAGATGAAGGCTCTATTCTACATGCAGGCCAAGGGTCAGTACAAGGCTCATGTGAACGCCAAGATGTCTCAGCATCGTGACAAGGCTATTATGAGGCAGGTTGGTCTTGAGGTTGCGAGTGGCTACAAGGAGAGGATCACAGATGAGGAACCGTGGATCAGTCAACACTGCTGATTGAGTGAGTCTAAGGAGGATACTAGAGTTTGATCTTCATCCCGTGCTACAAAGGAGTCTGAGGAGGAGGAACATGACTGGTGATGCCTTGGAGTTCTACCACCACCTGGGTCGTTGGTATCCTCTCTGCCTTTTTGGTGTCTCGATGCCAAAGGGGGAGAGAGAGTGTAGGATTTGCGAGTCTTGTGTCATGTCTTGTGTCGCTTTGCTTTTGTTCCGTTGAACCTTCATTGCTTTGGTTTGTTGGTTTGTGGTTTTGTTCGTGTGAGACCAGGAAACTATCATATGGTGTGAGACATATGCCCTCAAGCTTATCTTGCTATCTAGTATGTTTAGTATATTGTGAGCTTATACTATTTTGTGCCTCTTACTTCATGCTCACTTACTTTACCTTGTCTCCACTACAAAAAAAGACACATCCATGACATTTTGGGCCGAATGAAATTTTTTCCTGTCATACTTATGACACTTCTATGACGATAATTGTGACAAAACCCGGTATCATCATAGATGTGGTGGGCTCCTACTTTTATGACAGAAAGTCATGACAGAAAATGGGCTTTTCATCCTGGGCGGGCCGGAGACACAGCTGCATGACATTCTTTGGGCCGTCCATGACGGAAAAAACCGTGGTAGAAGGGAGGGCGAGGAAAATATCAGGGAGTTCCCGGTTACGGTGGGTGGTCGGGGACCGAGCGATGCACATTTCTCTCATACCGTACGCGCGTGGGTGCGAGGCGTTGGGCTCTAACTGAACCCGAGCGATTGCACTGCAGGCTACGCGTCACTGAACCCGAGCGATCAAGCAAATCCTTCACTACTGCTGCTAACTGAAGCCAATTGATGCTGCCTTTGTATAAATAGTGAGTGTTGCTGGGGGTTGGATGAACAGTTCCCGGTGGGGGTTGGATGAACAGGACCCCGTGGTGTTGCTGCTGGATGAACAGGATGTAACGCCCCAGATTCGATGCGCCAGATGTCTGCCAGTTATTCGCCGTCGTTTCCATGTCATTTGCTTGCGTGTTGCATTTTATCATGTCATCATGTGCATTGCATTGCATACGTGTTCGTTTCATGCATCCGAGCTTTTTCCCCATTGTCCGTTTTGCAATCCGGCACTCCTATGCCCTCCGGCGTCCTCTTTTTGTCTCCTGTTGTGAGCAGGTGTTGAACTTTCTCGCATTAGCCTGAGGTTTGCCAAGCGGCCTTGGTATAGCACCGGTAGACCGCGTGTCAAGTTTCGTGCCATTTGGATGTCGTTTGGTACTCCAACGGTTAACCGGGTAACCGTAAAAGCCTCTTTTGTCTTCCAGCCCAACATACTTCCAAAGTGGCCCAAAACCCAGCAAACTCCCCTCCATGCTCTCGGTCGTTCGATCACGATCGTGTGGGCGAAAACCGTGCCTCATTTGGACTCTTCTAGCTCCTAGAATCTATAAATAAGTCCCCCCTCCGAAATTTCGCAGTCCAATCACCCCAAACCCTAGATTTTCTCCTCCCCGCCGCCACCGGACACGTCCGGCCGCAGCCGGACACGTCTGCCGCCGCTTCTCGCCCAACCAGATGCTGCCACGTCACCTCCGCCGCCGCTCCCAGCCTACCACGGCGCGCCATGTGTCGCCCCGGAGCCGCCTCCCCTCCGCGTCGCCCGCGCGGCCCGCCGGGCCAGGCGGGGCCTGCC
>NC_041383.1:694724616-694764375 GCF_002162155.2 Triticum dicoccoides | reverse complement strand
CCCGACCTCTCCCTCGACTCCGGCCGCCGGATCTGTCCTTCTCCGGTGAACCCCGACGAGCCTTGAGAACCGTGCCAGATCTGGATCCCGAAGGTTGACTTCATTTTTTTGCCCAAGTCCCCGAATTATTTTGACATTATCATGCCATGTTCATTGCATCATAAATCCATTCATACTGCTCCGTTTTGTGCGTGTAATATGTCAAATTGTTCATCTCAAAGATTACTTCATTTCATTCCATTGCATCATGTTTATTTGAGTCCATCTTGGTGCCGGAATCATTGTTGCAAGAGTGCAATATGTTGTCAGCTGTCTGTTAACAGAACATGCTCATTTGTCATTTTTGCCATGTTTCATGTGTGCATCCTATGAGGTTGATGTCTACATGTTTTTTGAACTATGCCATGTCTTCTTTACAGAGGTGCTTACCATGTATTTTTGTGATCAATGTGGTGACTAGCACAAGCATGCAAACTAGGCTTCGTGATGTTGCTGATTTCAGTCCCTGTTCTGCTGTTATTTTTATGCCATGTAAACTTGATGCTATAGAGAGATCCATGATTATTTTTAGATACTTCATTAAGGATGTTTTGAACATCTGATTATCCTCTTTCCATTCATGTCCCTGTTTGCAATTATGGAGTAGTCTAGCATGTCATTTGCATGCTCTACTTTTGCTACAAAATGTTTCCTGGCAGATTGTTTACATGTTATTCAATTTTGCCAAGGTTGTTGTAGTTGATCCTTGCATGTTATGAACTTGTTCTTGCCTTGGTTAGCTTCATAAACATGTCTTCTTGCTGATGCTATGCTTATCTTGTCATGCAAGGACTTGTGGTGAGTGAATCGAACTTGTTAAGTAGTGTACTTGCTGTTACTATTTTGCTAGGCTGAATCTATTATTTCGTGATGCTATGTAAACCTGCTGCTACAAGTCATTCTATGCGTAATTTGGAGATGTTCACTAACGGTGTTTTGTTCTACATGTTATGCTCTATCCACCCATGCCCATGGTTGAATTTATAGCTTGCTGTAGATTGTTGTAATCATGCTCCAAATTTGCTAAATAATGTTGCTGTCAGCCTGTTAACATTAAGTTCAATGTTGCCATGATTGTTGTTAGTGTTCCATGCACCATATGAACTTGCTCTTGCCATGCTTAGCTTCATAAACATGTCTTCGTACTGTTGGTTGCCTTGACATGCCATTTATTGCTCTGTGGTTAGGGGTACAAGCTCACCAACATGCTTACTTATCGTTGTTCCTGCCATGCCCTGTTTGCTGAATCTGTTAACGAAACTTGCTATGTTTACGTGGGTGTCATCATATCTTCCGATACTTTTTGGCTTATGCTCAGTAGAGGACTTTTGTTCTATGCAATTAGTAGATTCATGCCATGCTTGTGTTTTCCATGATAAGTTCCTGTAGCATGTTGTTTGATAGCTCTAAACATTGCAACCTGATGTTATTTTCTGCAAAGTCTGAACTGTTATTATTTGCAATCTTGCCATGTGTGTTTGAGCATGTTCTAGTGATTTCTGGAGATAGCTCAGTGTTCATGTTTTGTTATGCTTTACCTTTACATCATGCCCATGTCTTTTGTTTTCTTGTTGATGTCCTGTAGCATGTTGTTTTGGTGCTTTCAATATGCCTAGTTGCTGTTTTGGACAGATTGTTGCTATAACTTGTAGTGTGTGTGTGTTGAACCGTTGCTCCATTTTGAGTGTGCTCTATATGAAACTTGCTTAGATTTGCATGTAGTTTCATATTATCATGTTGCATCCATGTTTTGAGGTGTTTGCTTGATGTTTGTATGCATTTTGCATCAATGCCATGTTTAACTTGTTTTGCTCATATCTTCTAGGCCATAGCTCCGACCTAAATGAACTTTATATGTAACTTGACTAGAATCTCATGTAGATCATCTTTGTGCATCTTAACTTGCTGTTTAACAACTTGAACATAAGGTTTATTCAGATCTGGACCAATTTTGAAATATGCATATGAGGACTTACCGGAATTGTTATATGTTGTTCCCGGCCTCATTTAAACTTGCTTTGATGTGTTGCTCTTGTTTGCATCGTCTCTTGCCATGAGTAGCTTCATGTAGCTTTGTCATGCATCATGCTTGTTGCGCATCATGTCTTGTCGATGTGTGGTGTGTTTACCATGTTGTGTGCTTCTTCTCGATAGTTCCCGTTTTCGTTGCGATCGTGAGGATTCGTTCGTCTATGCTTGGTTCGTCTTCGTGGCTTCATGTTCTTCATGCATGGACTCGTTCTTCTTCCTTGCAGGATTTCAGGCAAGATGACCGCTAACCTGGATCTCACTACTATCATTGCTATGCTAGTTGCTTTGCTCTATCGCTATGCTGCGTTACCTATCTTCTTCTCATCAAGCCTCCCAAATTGCCATGAACCTCTAACCTTTGACACCCTTCCTAGCACACCGTTGCTTGGCTATGTTACCGCTTTGCTCAGCCCTCTTATAGCGTTGCTAGTTGCAGGTGAAGTTGAAGATTGCTCCATGACGAACAGGATTATGTTGGGATATCACAATATCTCTTATTTAATTAATGCCTCTATATACTTGGTAAATGGTGGAAGACTCGGCCTTATGCCTGGTGTTTTGTTCCACTCTTGCCGCCCTAGTTTCCGTCATACCGGTGTTATGTTCCTGGATTTTGCGTTCCTTACGCGGTTGGGTGATTTATGGGACCCTCTTGACAGTTCGCTTTGAAAAAAACTCCTCCAGCAAGGCCCAACCTTGGTTTTACCATTTGCCTCACCACCACCTATACCCTTCCCTTGGGTGGGCCAACCCGAGGGTCATCTTTATTTTAGCCCCCCCCGGGCTAGTGCTTGTCTAAGTGTTGGTCCGAACCGAGCAGCCTGCGGGGCCACCTCGAGGCAACTCGAGGGCTGGTTTTACTCGTAGCTTGACTCATCCGGTGTTGCCCTGAGAACGAGATATGTGCAGCTCCTATCGGGATTGTCGGCGCATCGGGCGGCTTTGCTGGTCTTGTTTTACCATTGTCGAAATGTCTTGTAAACCGGGATTCCGAGTCTGATCGGGTCTTCCTGGGAGAAGGTATATCCTTCGTTGATCGTGAGAGCTTATCATGGGCTAAGTTGGGACACCCCTGCAGGGTATAAACTTTCGAAAGCCGTGCCTGCGGTTATAGCCAGATGGGAATTTGTTAATGTTCGGTTGTAGATAACTTGACACCAGATCCGAATTTAAAACGCATCAACCGTGTGGTAGCCGTGATGGTCTCTTTTCGGTGGAGTCCGGGAAGTGAACACGGTTTCTGGGTTATGTTTGACGTAAGTAGGAGTTCGGGATCACTTCTTGATCATTGCTAGCTCCATGACCGTTCCATTTTCTCTCTTCTCGCTCTTATTTGCGTATGTTAGCCACCATATCATGCTTAGTCGCTACTTCAAGCTCACCACTTTACCCCTTCCTTTCCCTTTAAGCTTTGCTAGTCTTGATACCCATGGTAATGGGATTGCTGAGTCCTTGTGGCTCACATATCACTACAACAACAGTTGCAGGTGCAGGTAATGCGATGATCATGAGGCGAGAGCGATGTTTGCTTGTTTTGGAGTTCTTCTTCTGCTTCTTCTTCGATCAGGGGATAGGTTCCAGGTCGGCAGCCTGGGCTAGCAGGGTGGATGTCGTTTGAGTTTCTGTTTGTGTTTCATCCGTAGTCGGATGTTGATCTTATGTAAGATGATGTTGTATTCATGTGGCATTGTATGCCTTTTGTATGTATCCCCATCTATTTATGTAATGTTGATGTAATGATATCCACCTTGCAAAAGCGTTTCAATATGCGGTTCTATCCTTGGTGGGACCTTCGAGTCTCTTTAGGATAGGATCGCATATTGGGCGTGACACAGGACCCCGATCGATCGAGCCGGTTGGGCGTGGATGAACAAGATCCCGTGGAGGGCTGGATGAATAGGATTCCTTGGAGGGAAGGTTGAACAGTAGCCGGTGGAGGGCTGGTTGAACAGTAGCCGGTGGAGGGCTGGTTGAATAGTAGCCCGTGGAGGGGTGGTTGAACAGGAGCCCGTGGAGAGGCCTAGTTGAACAGTAGCCGGTGGAGTAACGCGCGGTGGAGGCTCGATGAACAGGAGCCCGTGGATGAACAGTCGCAAGTGGAGGCTGGAGGAGGTCGACGGTGGATGAACAGTAGCCTATGGAGGCTGGAGGAGGTCGATGGTGGAGATGAACAATATCCCGTGGAGTCCCGTTTTGTGGTAAGCCACACCCCTCTCGATGAACAGGACCCCCATTTCGACCGTAGCGCTCCAACACAAGTCTGTTTCCTCTGTTTTGCGGTGTGCCACACCCCTCCCAATCAACAGGACCCTGTTTCGACCATAGGAGGTCCAACAGAAGTTCGTCCCCTCCGTTTTGCGGTATGCCAGACCCCTCCCAATAAACAGGATCCCATTTAGACCGTGGCCGGTCGAACACAAGGCCGTTTCCTCTGTTCTGTGGTACGCCAGACCTCGTTTCCATCGGCTGTGCCGTCCAAGCCAGTTGGCTCCCACGCGTTCCGTTGACTCCCGATGAACATGACGCATTTGCCTCCCCATGAACATGACGATGACGCAGTTTCTCCGTTCCGACCCAGCCATGTACACGAGCCCTGGCCATACATATGCACGAGTATGCGTTCGCGACCCTACCCGTATGTACGTATGTGGCCATACTTTCTTTCTTGCATCCTGGCCGCTGTACGTATGTGTACATGCTACGTGTGCGCCTCTACTATGACACATGCGCGCCTCTACATCGACCAGTATGTACGTACACGTTCGTGACCAGAATGACAACGCTACGTATGCTTCGACCAGGCGGGTCCCAACTGTCAGGCACTTCCTTGCATGCGAAGATGTAGCTGGTGGGTCCCAGCAGTCAGGGGGGCAAATCATTTTATTTTTTCCCGTAATATGGACGCACTTCCTTGTGTGTGAAGATGTAGCTGGTGGGTCCCAGCAGTCAGGGGGGAAACATTTTTTTCATGAAATACGGTGGCCCGTCCGGTGGGTCTCTGCTGTTTGGTGGAGGAATAATTATTTTGCACGTAATAAGGAGGCACTTCCTTGCGGCCGCCGTGGACCCAGCTGTCAGCCTCTCCACGTACAGTACTCTTCCAATGGAAGTCATTCCTTGACCATGTTGACCACGCCGCACTGAGTGCACTAGGGAGATGGAAGATGGCGAGGCCTAGGAAGGGGACGACGCGGAGCCGAGGAAGACACGATAGTGGAAGCCCGCGCGGAGAGGAGTACGAGGGTTCATTGGTTCGGCTGCGGTGTGAGGCTGCTAACGCCGCATGGCCTGGCCAGCGGTGGGAATAGTAGGGGGTGGTGAGGCCTCTATGGCAGCATAGCCGGCCATGGGAGGCAGGAGCATGCGGCACGACCGGCGCTGCTTTGGGCGGCTGGAGCAAGAAGACCAAAGGTTGAAGAAGCACTACGGTCGTTGGATGGACATCGTATGGTCACTGGAGCTAGAATTGTTCATATTGACTAAGTTGACAAAGCCCTCCATCCCCGTCAACATAGTAGGCCCACAAGTCAGCCTCCCACCAAGGTGGGTCCCAGCTAGCAGGGGGGTATTCATTTTTTTTGTGCGTAATAAGGAGGTACTTCCTTCGGGTCCGAGCTGACAGCGGGGGGAACGTTTTTTTCGCAAAATACAGTGGCCCGTCCAGTGGATCCCAGCAGTCAGGGGGGAAACGTTTTTTCGAGAAATATGGTGGCCCGTCCGGTGGGTCCCTGCTGTCAGATGGAGGAATAATTATTTTGCGCGTAATAAAGAGGCACTTCCTTGCGGCTGCCGTGGACCCAGCTGTCAGCCTCTCCACGTACAATACTCTTTCGATGTAAGTCGGTCATTGACCACATTGACCATGCCGCACTAAGAGAACCACGGCGGTGGACGACGGCGAGGCCTAGGAAGGGGACGACATGACGACGGGGAAGACGCGACATTGGATGCCCACGCGGAGAGGAGTACGAGGGTTCACTGGTTCAGCTATGGTGTGAGGCTGCCATCGCCGCAGAATAACGGGGGGTGTGGGTGAGTGGAGGAATGGCCTGGCCAGCGGTGGGAGTAATAGGGGGCGGTGTCGCCTCCGCGGCAGCACAGCCGGCCACGGGAGGCAGGAGCAGGCGGCACGACCGGCGCTGCTTTGGCCGTTGGATGGACATCATTCGGTCACTGGAGGTAGAATCGTTCATATTGACTAAGTTGACAAAGCCCTCCGTCCTCATCAACTTAGTAGGCCCACAAGTTAGCTTCCCACTATGGTGGGTCCCAGCTAGCAGGGGGTTATTCATTTTTTTGTGCGTAATAAGGAGGCACTTCCTTACGTGCAAAGATATAGCTCGTGGGTCCGACCTATTAGCGGGGGGGGGGGACATTTTTTTTCACGAAATACAAAGGCCCTTCCGGTGGGTCCTAGCTGTCAGGTGGAGGAATCATTATTTTGTGCGTAATAAGGAGGCATTTCCTTGCGTGCGTATGTGGACCTGACAGTCCACTTCCGGTGGATGTCGTTCATTGACCACGTTGACCAGGCCGCACCGAGAGGACCAGGGCGGTGGACGATGGCAAGGCCTAGGAAGGGAATGACACGGAGCCTGGGAAGACTCGATAGTTGTTTCCCACACGGACGGGAGAACGAGGGTTTACTGGTTCATCTGCCGTCCCCGGAGAATAACATCACATGTGGGTGAGTAGAGGGATGGCTAGGCCAGCGATGGGAGTACGGTGGGGCGGTGAGGCCTGCGCGGCAACATAGCCGGCTGCAGGGGGAGGGAGCAGGCAGTCCCACCAGCGCTTGTTTCAGCGGCTGGAGCAGGAAGAGCGGAGATTGAAGAAGCACGACAGCCGTCGGATGGACATCCAATAGTCACTGCTCTCCTGTGTTGACTAAGTTGACACGGAGTTGCGTGTGCGTCAACCTTTTTTTTAGGAAAGCATACGCGTAAACCTGTAGTAGGTGCACAAGTCAACCTCAAATCTGCGGAAAATAGCATACAACCCATCTGCCATTATTTCTAATAACGTACAACCCATTTGCTAATTCATAAGAATTTTTTTGGAGCCCATCTTCTTTTTGTTAGCATTACACCCCATATTGTGGCCACGGTTTAAAAGTATACAAATTTTTGCATATTTCGGTGCGGTCAACTGTGTTTAATCCCAAAATATCGATTCACATTCAAACTATTTAGTCCACGCATAAAAATCAATGGAATTTAAAATCTTTTAATGAAAAAATTTGAAACTAACTCCCGGTTTGATGTGTTTTAAAAATGTACAACCAATTTTTGGGCAAACTGAATGAAACTCTCCTCGTCTTGAAAGATTTGCAGCCCAGCAGTGGTGATAAAGCAAGTAGGCCTCGTTTGGGTATTTCTTAAAAAATTTAGAACTGGGCAAGCCATTTTTAGCTAGAAAAAAACACAACTGGGCTCATGATGTGGTAAACATAAATAAAACCCTGGCTAGATGGGCCACAACCCCCGCACAGCCCCGTTGTTACCCTGATCGGTCGCTAAAACTAGTATAAATAACAACTGCTTGTTCCTCAAAAAAACTGTGCGACCTGCTGGGTCCCTGGTGTTAGCTGCTCATAGTGTAAGTCTCTCGTTTATTGACTACGTCGACAATGGCGTGAGCCCCAGATATCCAACCATTAGGAGGAACCAAGTTTTGGGTTTGTAATATAGAGGCACTTGCTTGCGTACTGCCATGACGATGGTGGGTCCCTACTGTCATCCTCTCCACGTACAGTCATCTCCTTATTCCTCTTGGTTGTTGACGAGGTTGATGATACGTCTCCGTCGTATCTATAATTTTTGATCGTTCCATGCCAATATTATTCAACTTTTATATACTTTTGGCAACTTTTTATACTATTTCTGGGACTAACATATTCATCCAGTGCCCAGTGCCAGTTCCTGTTTGTTGCATGTTTTATGTTTCGCAGAAAACCAATATCAAACGGAATCCAAATGGGATAAAACGGACGGAGAATTATTTTGGAATATTTGGGATTTTCCGGAGGAAGAATCAACGTGAAACGGTGTCCGGGGTGGCCACGAGACACGGGGGCGTGCCTCCTACCCCTGGGAGCGCCCTGGGCTCTCGTGGGCCACCCGGAAGGCGGTTGATTCTCTTCTTTTGCCACAAGAAAGCTAATTTTACTATAAAAATCTGGGCGAAAGATTCACCCCAATCGGAGTTACGGATCTCCAGATATAAAGGAAACGGTGAAGGGGAAGAAACAGAGAACATAGAAACAGAGAGATAGATCCAATCTCGGAGGGGCTCTCGCCCCTCCCATGCCATGGGAGCCAAGGACCAGAGGGGAAACCCTTCTCCCATCTAGGGAGGAGGTCAAGGAAGAAGAAGAAGAAGGGGCCCTCTCTCCCCCTTGCTTTCGGTGGCGCCGGAGGGCTGCCAGGGGCCATCATCATCACCGCGATCTTCACCAACACCGCCGTCATCTTCACCGACATCTCCACCACCTTCCCCCTTCTATATTCAGCGTTCCACTCTCCTGAATCCTGCTGTACCCTCTACTTGAACATGGTGCTTTATGCTTCATATTATTTTCCAATGATGTGTTGCCATCCTATGATGTCTTAGTAGATTTCTATTGTCCTATCGGTGATTGATGAATTGCTATGATTGGTTTGAGTTGCATATTTTATTATTGGTGCTGTCGTATGGTGCCGTCCGTGTCGGCAAGCGTGAGGGATTCCCGCTGTAAGGTTTGCAATATGTTTATGATTTGCTTATGGTGGGTTGCGTGAGTGACTGAAACACAAACCCGAGTAAGTAGGTTGTTTGCGTATGGGATAAAAGGGGACTTGATGCTTAATGCTATGGTTGGGTTTTACCTTAATGAATCTTTAGTAGTTGCGGATGCTTCCTAGAGTTCCAATCATAAGTGCATAGAATTCCAAGTAAGGGATGATATGTTAGCTTATGCCTCTCCCTCAAATAGAATTGCAGTAGTGATTACCGGTCTAGTAACATAGTCAATTGCTTAGGGACAATTCCACAACACCTACCACCACTTTTCCACACTCGCTATATTTACTTTATTGCATCTTTATCTAAACAACCCCTAGTTTATATTTACGTGTTATTTATTATCTTGCAAACCTACCCAATAACACCTACAAAGTACTTATAGTTTCATACTTGTTCTAGGTAAAGCAAACGTCAAGCGTGCGTAGAGTTGTATCGGTGGTCGATAGAACTTGAGGGAATATTTATTCTACCTTTAGCTCCTCGTTGGGTTCGACACTCTTACTTATCGAAAACTGTTGCGATCCCCTACACTTGTGGGTTATCAAGACCATTTTCTGGCGCCGTTGCCGGGGAGTCATCGCGTGGGGTGAATATTCTCGTGTGTGCTTGTTTGCTTTATCACTAAGTAATTTTTATTTGCTGTTCTTAGTTGTTCTCTATATTTATTTATAGATATGGAACACAAAATACCAAAAAAATTAGAGGTACTTGCTACTCATGTAGATGGGGTAACTCCTAAAACCCCCGATTCTCATTATGTGAGAGATATTATGTACTATTTTGATAATCCTGAGAAAACCCCATTCAACTTTACAATGGGAGACACATTGGATCAACGTGAATACTTTAGGGATTATCGCTCGACACAAAAAGGGAAACTATTATGGGATCAATTTATTATTTTGCGTTGGTATGCTCGTCAACTATGCATGATGCATGATTATACTTGTTGCTCTAGGATGAAGGATCCACACCTTCCCTTTTCATGCAAATTCAATGATAATGAAACCTTAGCTTCTTATGCTAATGGTAGATATGTTAACTATGATGTGGAACAAATAGAAGAATTTGTTGCTTTTATGGGTGCTTATGAGATTGAATCTATGTTTAAAGCGTTTGCCGATTTTGATGATTCAGTTTGTAGACCAGAAAATCTTGCTATACTTAGATATTGCTATGAAAATTATGAATACAATTACTATATTAATGCATTTGTTGAGGAAGTCTTCGTTGTCCAAGAAGAGATTAATATTTTGCAGGAAGCTATGGAAGAAGAAATTGATGAAATTGTGAGCTCATTGGATGAAAAAGATGATGAGGAGAGTGAAGAACAAAAGGAGGAAGAGTGGATTAGCTACCCGTGCCCACCTTCTAATCAGAGTAACTCTTCAACCTATACATTATTTAATTCCCCTTCGTGCTTACCGAAGGATGATTGCTATGATGATTGCTATGATCCCGTTGATTCTCTTGAAATATCCCTTTTTGATGATGCTTGCTATGCTTGTGGCCAAGATGCCAATATGAATTATGCTTTTGGAGATGAACTTGCTATACTTCCTTATGTTAAACATGAAATTGTTGCTATTGCACCCACGCATGATAGTCCTATTATCTTAATGAATTCTCCAAACTACACTTTATCGGAGAAGTTTGTGCTTATTAAGGATTATATTGATGGGTTGCCTTTTACTACTACACATGATGATTTTGATGAATATAAAATGCATGTGCTTTCTGCTCCTACTTGTAGTTATTATGAGAGAGGAACTACATCTCCGCCTCTTTATGTTTCCAACACGATAGAATTGCAAGAAACTGCTTATACTATGCATTGGCCTTTACTTGGTGTGCATGAATTGTTCTTTTATGACATGCTGATGCATAGGAAGAGATCTAGACTTCGTCATTGCTTGATATATGTTACTTTGTGCTCACTACTAAATTACAAATCATTGCTAATTAAAATTGGTTTTGATATACCTTGGGATCCGGGTGGATTCATTACTTGAGCACTGAATGCCTAGCTTAACGGCATTAAAGAAAGCACTGCCAGGGAGACAACCCGGAAGTCTTAGAGAGTCATTTATTTCTGTTGAGTGCTTTCATATAGTTAAAAAAAAGAGGGTAACCTAAAAACTTTTCAAAAAGGGAAGTGAAAGTGAGAGAGACAAGCATTGTTGATGTGGGAGCTAGCCTTGAACTTTTTTCATCCTCACAGAAACTTTGTGAATCTTGATTACAGAAACTTTTCATCAAAAATAATTATCCCCTTGTACAATTTCATTGTTTTATCAAAATAATGTGCCAAGGTTTGCCTTTAGGATGTTTACAATGCTTGTTGGTTTGTACGGTGCAGGACAGAAACTTTGGCTGTAGTGCATGATTTTACATTTTTATCTGGAACGTCAATTGGTTCTGATTCCTTTTTAAATGTCTTTCTGTACAAATTTTTTATTTTTCCTAATTTTGGTAGAATTTGTGGGGTACCATAAGTATGGTGGATGTTCAGATTGGTACAGACTGTTCTGTTTTTGACAGATTCTGTTTTTGATGCATAGTTTGCTTGTTTTGATGAATCTATCAATTTGTATCAGTGGATTAAGCCATGGAAAAGCTATATTACATTAGACACAATGCAAAAACAAAATATTAATTGGTTTTCTACAGTACTTAGAGTGGTGATTTGCTTTATTATACTAACGAATCTTACCGAGTTTTCTGTTGAAGTTTTGTGTGGATGTAGTGTCTAATCGAGGATGTCTCGATATGAGGAAAAAGGAAGAGAGGCAAGAGCTCAATCTTGGGGATGCCCGAGGCACCCCAAGTAAATGTTCAAGGAGACTCAAGCGTCTAAGCTTGGGATGCCCCGGAAGGCATCCCCTCTTTCTTCAACAAGTATCGGTATGCTTTCGAATTCGTTTCGTTCATGAATTATGTGCAAGTCTTGGAGCGTCTTTTGCATTTAGTTTTCATTTTTCTTTTATGCACCATGCTGGTATGAGATAGTCCTTGGTTGATTTATAGATTTCTCATTGCACTTAACTTAAATCTCTTGAGTATGGCTTTATAGAATGCTTCACGTGCTTCACTTATATCATTTGAAGTTTGGATTGCCTGTTTCTCTTCATATAGAAAACCGCCATTTGTAGAATGCTCTTTTGCTTCACTTATAATTGTTAGAGTGTGGGAACATCTGTTGTAGAAAGAACTATACTCTCTTGCTTCACTTATATCAATTTAGAGAGATGACAGGAATTGGTCATTCACATGGTTAGTCATAAAATCCTATATAAACTTGTAGATCGTTGAATATGATATGTTTGATTCCTTGCAATAGTTTTGCAATATAAAGATGGTGATATTAGAGTCATGCTAGTGGGTGGTTGTGGATTGTAGAGACACTTGTGTTGAGGTTTGCAAGTCCCATAGCATGCACGTATGGTAACTGTTGTGTGACAAATTTGAAGCATGGGGTGTTTCTTTGATTGTCTTCCTTATGAGTGGCAGTCGGGGACGAGCGATGGTCTTTTCCTTCCAATCTATCCCCCTAGGGGCATGCATAGTAGTATTTTGCTTCGAGGGCTAATAAAATTTTTCAATAAGTATATGAGTTCTTTATGACTAATGTGAGTCCATGGATTATACACACTTTTACCTTTCCATCATTGCTAGCCTCTTCGGTATCGCGCATTGCCCTTTCTCACCTCGAGAGTCGGTGCAAACTTCACCGATGCATCCAAACCCTGTGATATGATACGCTCTATCACACATAAGCCTCATTATATCTTCCTCAAAACAGCCACCATACCTACCTATCATGGCATTTCCATAGCCATTCCGAGATATATTGCCATGCATCTTCCATCATCATCATATACATGACTTGAGCATTCATTGTCATATTGCTTGCATGATCGTAAGATAGTTAGCATGATGTTTTCATGGCTTGTCTGTTTTTTGATGTCATTGCTACGCTAGATCATTGCACATCCCGGTACACCACCGGAAGCATTCATACAGAGTCATATCTTTGTTCTAGTATCGAGTTGTAATATTGGGTTGTAAGTAAATAAAAGTGTGATGATCATCATTATAGAGCATTGACCCATGAAAAAAAGAAAAAAAAGAAAAAAAAAGAAAAAAAGGGAAAGGCCAAAGAAGCCTAAATAAAAAAGGGGGCCAAAGAAGCCCACCCAAAAAGAAAAATAAAAAAATAAAAAAAGAAAAGGGGCAATGCTACTATCCTTTTTTCCACACTTGTGCTTCAAGGTAGCACCATGGTCTTCATATAGATTGTCTCCTATGTTGTCACTTTCATATACTAGTGGGAATTTTCATTATAGAACTTGGCTTGTATATTCCAACGATGGGCTTCCTCAAATGCCCTAGGTCTTCATGAGCAAGCAAGTTGGATGCACACCCACTTAGTTTCTTTTTGAGCTTTCATACATTTATAGCTCTTAGTGCATCAGTTGCATGGAAATCCCTACTCCTCACATTGACATCAATTGATGGGCATCTCCATAGCCCGTTGATTAGCCGCGTCGATGTGAGACTTTCTCCCGTTTTGTCTTCTCCACATAACCTCCATCATTATATTCTATTCCACCTATAGTGCTATATCCATGGCTTGCGCTCATGTATTGCGTGAGGGTTGAAAAAGCTAAAGCGCGTTAAAAAGTATGAACCAATTGCTCGACTCGTCATCGGGGTTGTGCATGATGGGAGCATTTTGTGTGACGAAAATGAAGCATGGCCAAACTGTATGATTTTGTAGGGATAAGCTTGCTTTGGCCTTGTTGTTTTGAAAAGACATGATTGCTTTATTGGTACGCTCGAAGTATTATTGTTTTTTATGTCAAATGATAGACTATTGCTTTGAATCACTCGTGTCTTAATATTCATGTCATGATTAGATATATGATCAAGATTATGCTAGGTAGCCTTCCACATAAAAAATTATCTTTTTTATCATTTACCTACTCGAGGACGAGCAGGAATTAAGCTTGGGGTTGCTGATACGTCTCCGTCGTATCTATAATTTTTGACTGTTCCATGCCAATATTATTCAACTTTTATATACTTTTGGCAACTTTTTATACTATTTTTGGGACTAACATATTGATCCAGTGCCTAGTGTCAGTTCCTGTTTGTTGCATGTTTAACGTTTCGCAGAAAACCAATATCAAACGGAATCCAAATGGGATAAAAATGGACGGAGAATTATTCTGGAATATTTGGGATTTTCCGGAGGAAGAATCAACGCGAAACGGTGTCCGGGGTGGCCACGAGACAGGGGGCGCGCCCCCTACCCCTGGGCGTGCCCTGGGCTCTCGTGGGTCACCCGTAAGGCGGTTGAAGCTCTTCTTTTGCCACAAGAAAGCTAATTTTATGAGAAAAATCTGGGCGAAAGATTCACCCCAATCGGAGTTACGGATCTCTAGATATAACGGAAACGGTGAAGGGGATGAAATAGAGAACGCAGAAACAAAGAGATAGATCCAATCTCGGAGGGGCTCTCGCCCCTCCCAAGCCATGGGAGCCAAGGACCAGAGGGGAAACCCTTCTCCCATCTAGGGAGGAGGTCAAGGAAGAAGAAGAAGAAGGGGCGCTCTCTCCCCCTTGCTTCCAGTGACGCCGGAGCGCTGCCGGGGGCCATCATCATTACCGCGATCTTCACCAACACCACCGTCATCTTCACCAACATCTCCACCACCTTCCCCCTTCTATATCCAGTGGTCCACTCTCCCGCAACCTGCTGTACTCTCTACTTGAACATGGTGCTTTATGCTTCATATTATTTTCCAATGATGTGTTGCCATCCTATGATGTCTTAGTATATTTCTATTGTCCTATCGGTGATTGATGAATTGCTATGATTGGTTTGAGTTGCATATTTTATTATTGGTGCTGTCCTATGGTGTCGTCCGTGTCGCGCAAGTGTGAGGGATTCGCTCTATAGGGTTTGCAATATGTTTATGATTTGCTTATGGTGGGTTGCGTGAGTGACTGAAACAAAAACCCGAGTAAGTAGGTTGTTTGTGTATGGGATAAAAGGGGACTTGATGCTTAATGCTATGGTTGGGTTTTACCTTAATGAATCTTTAGTAGTTGCGAATGCTTCCTAGAGTTCCAATCATAAGTGCATAGAATTCCAATTAAGGGATGATATGTTAGCTTATGCCTCTCCCTCAAATAGAATTGCAGTAGTGATTACCGGTCTAGTAACATAGTCAATTGCTTAGGGACAATTCCACAACACCTACCACCACTTTTCCACACTCGCTATATTTACTTTATTGCATCTTTATCTAAACAACCCCTAGTTTATATTTATGTGTTATTTATTATCGTGCAAACCTACCCAACAACTCCTACAAAGTACTTATAGTTTCATACTTGTTCTAGGTAAAGCGAACGTCAAGCGTGCGTAGAGTTGTATCGGTGGTTGATAGAACTTGAGGGAATATTTATTCTACCTTTAGCTCCTCGTTGGGTTCGACACTCTTACTTATCGAAAACTGTTGCGATCCCCTACACTTGTGGGTTATTAGTTGACAATGCAAGAAGGCGGCCCACCATGCACAGCGAGCGAACCAAGGCGGAGGACGACGGTGAGGCCTCGGACGGAACGAACAGGAGCCATGGAAGATGCGCCGGTCCAGTCATAGGCCGGGGGGGAGTACGAGGCTTGACTGGTTCGGTTGCGGGTGCGTGTTGGGGTTGACGTCACCTGAGAATAACATGACATGTGGGTGAATAGAGGGAGGGACTGACCAACGTTGGAGGGTATGTTAGGGCGGCGGAGGCGCAGCAAGCCATGGGTGGCGGTAGCAGGCGGAGTCGACGGGGTGGTTTGGTTTGGGCGGCTGGAGGAAGAAGAAGACAAGAGATAGAAGATACACAACAGATGTTGGATGTCAATCCAACGGCTGGTAGGCAGAATTGTTTGTTGACTAGCTAGTAAGTCGACACCACCTTGGATAGGCTATTTCCTCGCGGGTCCCAAATGTCAGAATCCAAATCTATTACGGTCATGCAACCTTTCCTATGAAAATTTACAGCCCATTTGATGTGCTAGTTCGAAATAAGTTTGCGGGTGCTGGTGGGGGCTAATCACTGGGCTTCTGTAATGCACAGTGAGCTCAAGCAGTCAGCGAGAGTGATGTTATTTCCCTTGGTTGGGATTTGTTACAATATTTCACTCTAAATTAAATGAATGTCAAGCCATTTGCCTTGTTTCAAAGAAAATATGACAGTCACAGCCGAGTTGAAAAGGGCAAGAACATCTAACTCCAGCTGACAAATTGTACAAAAGCACGTGGGTTAATTGTTCATCAGGTTTACACAAAACCCAGGATGAAAAGGGCAACAACATCTAACTCTAGTACTGTTTTCGGCAGTCACAGTCAAATGGACTGGTCAGGTCAATAGAATGAACATCCTGGGTCGTAAAATTTACTGGATTATCACCACAATATGTTGTAAACAGAAGCCCGACACGTTCAGAAGCTCTTTTGCCCACCTGAAACTCCTTTTTTTGCTCTTCGACATACCCATCCGTCAAAACATGCTGCTGATAAATTTAAGGCTGATGGACAATACTAACCTCGCATTCAGAAGGAAGAATGTGACAAATCTAGTGTTTGCACGGTTGTCTACATATCATTCTAGCGTTATTGTCTTCAATCGAATCTCATGAGAAGTGAGAAAATCCCAATGCTTACGAATCCACCGATTGGTTATAACTTTCTTACCCCGTCCTGTTGCCTAAATAGACATGAAGAATGAAAACAATTAAGGTCTAAAAAAGGAGTGTCGAAAGAGCAACAGCTGAAGGGTTAATTCTAGTACACTATATGCTGGCTTCCAATGTGCGTAAAATTATCACCTTTATATACAACTTCTCCAGACATGGAAAGCATTGCACCAAGCCAATAATCTTGTTCAGATCAAAACTATTCATTTGGATATATAAGATCTTGACAGAATCTAGCACCATTGATTGGCCATTGATACGTCCATTTTGCATCAAGCTTTTATATCGATATTTATTGCATTATGGGTTGTTATTACATGTTATGTCACAATACTTATGGCTATTCTCTCTTATTTTGCAAGGTTTATCATGAAGAGGGAGAATGTCTGCAGCTGGGATTCTGGCTAGAAAAGGAGCAAATATTGGAAACCTATTCTACACAGCTCCAAAAGTCTTGAAACTAGATGAAAGTCATTTTTGGATTTAATAAGAATTATTGAGCAAAGAAAGTACCAGAGGGGGCCCACACCCTAGCCACGAGGGTGGGGGGTGCGCCCACCCCTACTGGGCGCGCCCGCTGTCTCGTTGGCCCCCTGGTGGCCCTCCCGTGCCCATCTTCTGCTATATGAGGTCTTTTATCCTGGAAAAAATCATAAGCAAGCTTACGAGACAAAACTCCGCCGCCACGAGGCGGAACCTTGGCGGAACCAATCTAGGGCTCCGGCAGAGCTGTTCTGCCGGGGAAACTTCCCTCAGGGAGGGGGAAATCATCACCATCGTCATCACCAATGATCCTCTCATTGGGAGGGGGTCAATCTCCATCAACATCTTCACCAGCACCATCTCCTCTCAAACCCTAGTTCATCTCTTGTATCCAATCTTGTATCCAAAACCACAAATTGGTACTTGTGGGTTGCTAGTAGTGTTGATTACTCCTTGTAGTTGATGCTAATTGGTTTACTTGGTGGAAGATCATATGTTCATATCCTTAATGTATATTAATAATCCTCTCATTATGAACATGAATATGCTTTGTGACTAGCTACGTTTGTTCCTGAGGACATGGGTGAAGTCTTGCTATTAGTAGTCATATGAATTTGGTATTCGTTCGATATTTTGATGAGATGTATGTTGTCTCTCCTCTAGTGGTGTTATGTGAACGTCGACTACACGACACTTCACCATTATTTGGGCCTAGAGGAAGGCATTGGGAAGTAATAAGTAGATGATGGGTTGCTAGAGTGACAGAAGCTTAAACCCTAGTTTATGCATTGCCTCGTAAGGGGCTGATTTGGATCCACTAGTTCCATGCTATGGTTAGGTTTACCTTAATACTTCTTTTGTAGTTGCGGATGCTTGCAATAGGGGTTAATCATAAGTGGGATGCTTGTCCAAGAAAGGCCAGTACCCAAGCACCGGTCCACCCACATATCAAATTATCAACGTAACGAACGTGAATCATATGAGCGTGATGAAACTAGCTTGACGATAATTCCCATGTGTCCTTGGGAGCGCTTTTCTCATTATAAAAATTGTCAAGGCTTTTCCTTTGCTCCAAAAAGGATTGGGGCACCATGCTGCACCTTATTTACTTTCATTGCTTGTTACCCGTTACGAATTATCTTATCACAAAACTATCAATTACCGATAATTGCAGTGCTTGCAGAGAATATCTTACTGAAAACCACTTGTCATTTCCTTCTGCTCCTCGTTGGGTTCGACACTCTTACTTATCGAAAGGACTACGATAGATACCCTATAATTGTGGGTCATCAAGACTCTTTTCTGGCGCCCTTGTCGGGGAGTGAAGCGCCTTTGGTGAGTGGAACTTGGCAAGGAAACATTTATATAGTGTGCTGAAATTTTCTGTCACTTGTTACTATGGAAACTAATCCTTTGAGGGGCTTGTTCGGGGCATCTTCGCCCCGACCAGTAGAGCAAAGAGTTTCTCCTCAACCTACTGAACCTACTAAAAATGTTCACTTTTAAATTCCTTCGGGTATGATAGAGAAACTGCTAGCTAATCCTTTTGCAGGAGATGGAACATTGCATCCCGATTTACACCTTATCGTTGTGGATGAAGTTTGTGGATTATTTAAGCTTGCAGTTATTGCCGATATTGTTGTCAATAGGAAGGTATTCCCTTTATCTTTGAAGGGAGACACATTGACATGGTATAGGCTATGTGATGATACGGGATCTTGGAATTATAAACGATTGAAGTTGGAATTTCACCAGAAGTTCTATCCTATGCATCTTGTTCATCGTGATCGTAATTACATATATAATTTCTGGCCTCATGAAGGAGAAAGCATTGCTCAAGCTTGGGCGAGGCTTAAGTCAATTTTATATTCATGCCCCAATCATGAGCTCTCAAGAGAAATGATTATTCAAATTTTTTATGCTCGGCTTTCTCTCAATGATTGCACCATGCTCGATACTTCCTGTGCTGGTTCTTATATGTTGAAGACTATTGAATTCAAGTGGGATTTATTGGAAAGAATTAAACGCAACTCTGAAGATTGCGGTTCTGACGATGTTAAGGAGTCAGGTATGACACCTAAGTTTGATTGTGTTAAATCTTTTATGGATACCGATGCTTTTCATGGATTTAGCTCTAAATATGGACTTGACTCTGAGATAGTAGTTTCTTTCTATGAACCTTTTGCTACTCACGTTGATCTCCCTAAGGAGAAGTGGTTTAAATATAATCCTCCCATTGAAGTAAAAGTATTTGCACCTATTACAGTTGTAGAAAAGACTATCACTTATAATGATCCTATTGTTCCTACTACTTATGTTGAGAAACCACCTTTTCTTGTTAGAATAAGCGATCATGCTAAAGCTTCAACTGTTGTTCGTAAGAGTAATACTAGAACATATACACCTCCCGAGAAATTTAAAGTGGAACCTAGTATTGCTATGGTTGAAGATCTCTTGGATGATAATATAGATGGGCATGTTATTTACTTCTGTGGTGAAACTGCTAATATTGCTAAACCAGATGCTAAGATACATAGACCTGTTGTAGGCATGCCTGTTATTTCTATTAAAATTGGAGATCATTGTTATCATGGCTTATGTGATTTGGGTGCTAGTGCTAGTGCAATACCTTTTTCTTTATATGAAGAAGTTATGCATGATATTGCACCCGCTGAGTTAGAAGATATTGATGTTACAATTAAGCTTGCTAATAGAGATACTATTTCACCATTTGGGATTGTTAGAGATGTTGAAGTCTTGTGTGGGAAAGTCAAATATCCTGCTGATTTTCTTGTTCTTGGTTCCCCACAAGATGACTTTTGTCCCATTATATTTGGTAGACCCTTCTTGAATACTGTTAATGCTAAGATTGATTGCGAAAAGGATGTTGTTACAATTGGCTTGGGGGATATGAAACATGAGTTTAATTTTGCGAAATTTCATAGACAACCCCATGATAAAGAATTGCCTAGTAAGAATGAAGTTATTGGTCTTGCTTCTATTGTCGTGCCTCCTACTGATCCGTTAGAACAATATTTGCTAGACCATGAAAATGATATGTTTATGAATGAAAAAAGGGAAATAGATGAAGTATTCCTTAAACAGGGTCCTATTCTGAAACACAACTTCCCTGTTGAAATCTTAGGGGATCCCCCTCCACCCAAGGGTGATCATGTGTTTGAGCGCAAACCTTTACCTAATAATCTTAAATATGCTTATCTTGATAAAAAGAAGATGTATCCTGTTATTATTAGTGCTAACCTTTCAGAGCAAGAAGAGGAAAGATTATTGAAAACTATGAAGAAGCACTGTGCCGCTATTGGATATACTCTGGATGATCTTAAGGGCATTAGTCCCACTCTATGCAAACATAAAATTAAATTGGACAAAGGTTCCAAACCAGATAGAGATCGTTAATGACGGTTAAATCCTCAGATGAAAGAAGTGGTAAGAAAGGAGATACTAAAGCTCCTTGAGGCAGGTATAATTTATCCCGTTACTGATAGTGATTGGGTAAGTCCTGTCCATTAAGTCCCTAAGTAGGGAGGTATTACTGTTGTTCCTATTGATAAAGATGAATTGATTCTGCAAAGAATTATTACAGGTTATAGGATGGTAACTGATTTCCATAAATTAAATAAAGCGACTAAAAAAGATCATTACCCTTTACCTTTTATTGATCAAATGCTAGAAAGACTATCCAAACATACACATTTCTGCTTTCTAGATGGATATTTTGGTTTCTCTCAGATACATGTGTCAGCGGATGATCAATCAAAAACTACTTTTACTTGCCCTTTCAGTACTTTTCCTTATAGATGTATGCCTTTTGGTTTATGTAATGCACCTGCTACCTTTCAAAGACGCATGCTGGCTATATTATCTGACTTTTGTGAAAATATTTGTGAGGTATTCATGGATGACTTCTCCGTTTATGGATCCTCTTTTGATGATCTCTTGAGCAACCTTGATCGAGTCTTGCAGAGATGTGAAGACACTAGTCTCGTCTTGAATTGGGAAAAGTGCCACTTTATGGTTAATGAAGGCATTGTCTTGGGGCATAAAACTACTGAAAAAGGTATTGAAGTTGATAAAGCTAAAGTTGATGCTATTGAAAACATGCCATGTCCCAAGGACATTAAAGGTATAAGAAGTTCCCTTGGTCATGCCGGTTTTTATAGGAGGTTCATTAAGGACTTTTCTAAAATCTCTAGGCCTCTGACTAATTTATTGCAAAAAGATATTCCTGTTGTCTTTGATGATGATTGTGTAGAAGCATTTGAAATAGTTAAGAAAGCTTTGATCACTGCACTTATTGTTCAGCCACCTGTTTGGAATTTACCCTTTGAAATTATCTGTGATGCTAGTGATTATGCTGTAGGTGCTGTTCTAGGGCAAAGAGTTGATAAGAAATTAAATGTTATCCAGTATGCTAGTAAAACTCTTGATACTGCCCAGAGAAATTATGCTACTACTGAAAAAGAATTCTTAGCAGTTGTATTTGCATGTGATAAGTTCAGACCTTATATTGTTGATTCTAAAGTAACTATTCGCACTGATCATGCTGCTATTAAATATCTTATGGAAAAGAAAGATGCTAAACCTAGACTTATTAGATGGGTCCTCTTGCTCCAAGAATTTGATTTGCATATTATTGATAGAAAGGGAGTTGAGAACCCCGTTGCAGACAACTTGTCTAGGTTAGAGAATGTTCTTTATGACCCACTACCTATTGATGATAGTTTGCCATATGAACAATGAGCGGTCATTAATGCTTCTCGTACTGCTCCATGGTATGCTGATTATGCTAATTACATTGTTGCTAAATTTATACCACCTAGTTTCACATACTAGCAAAATAAAAAGTTCTTTTATGATTTAAGGCATTACTTCTGGGATGACCCACACCTTTATAAAGAAGGAGTAGATGGTCTTATCAGACGTTGTGTACCTAAGCATGAATAGGAACAGATTCTACGCAAGTGTCATTCCGAACCATATGGAGGACACCACGCTGGATATAGAACTGCACATAAGGTATTGCAATCCGGTTTTTATTGGTCTACTCTCTTCAAAGATGCTCGTAAGTTTGTCTTGTCTTGTGATGAATGTCAAATAATTGGTAATATTAGTAGATGTCAAGAAATGCCTATGAATTATTCTGTTGTTATTGAACCATTTGATGTTTGGGGCTTTGATTATATGGGACCTTTTCCTGCCTCCAATGGATACGCACATATTTTAGTTGCTCTTAATTACGTTACTAAGTGGGTAGAAGCTATTCCAACTAGTAGTGTTGATCATAACACCTCTATTAAGATGCTTAAAGAAGTTATTTTTCCGAGGTTTGGAGTCCCTAGATATCTCATGACTGATGGTGGTTCACATTTTATTCATGGTGCTCTCCGTAAAATGCTTGCTAAGTATGATGTTTATCATAGAATTGCATCCCCTTATCACCCACGGTCTAGTGGTCAAGTAGAATTGAGTAATAGAGAGCTAAAATTAATTTTGCAAAAGACTGTTAATAGATCCAGAAAGAATTGGTCCAAAAAACTTGATGATGCATTATGGGCTTATAGAACTGCATATAAAAATCCTATGGGTATGTCTCCATATAAGATGGTTTATGGAAAAGCATGTCACTTACCTCTTGAACTTGAACATAAGGCATATTGGGCCAATAAAGAGCTCAACTATGATTTCAAACTTTCCGGTGAGAAGAGGTTATTTGACATTAGCTCACTTGATGAATGGAGAACCCAAGCCTATGAGAATGCCAAGCTGTTTAAAGAAAAAGTTAAAAGATGGCATGACAAAAGGATACAAAAGCGTGAGTTTAACGTAGGTGATTATGTGTTGCTATTCAACTCTCGTTTAAGATTCTTTGCAGGAAAACTTCTCTCTAAATGGGAAGGTCCTTACATTATCGAAGAGGTCTATCATTCCGGTGCCATAAAAATCAGCAATTTCGAAGGAACAAATCCGAAGGTGGTGAACGGTCAAAGAATCAAACATTATATCTCAGATAATCCTATAAATGTTGAAACTAATATTACTGAATCCCTAACCCCGGAGGAATACATAAGGGACACTTTCCAAAACGTTTCAGACTCCGAAAAGGAATAGGTATGTGGTACGGTAAGTAAACCGACTCCAAAACAGTTCTAACGGCAATTTCTCTCCGTTTTGGAATATTTAAATTTTTTAGGGAAGCAAGAAGTAATCCGGGAAGGACACGAGGCCTCCACGAGGGTGGAGGGCGCGCCCAACCTTACTGGGCGCATCCCCTACCTCGTGGGCACCTCGTGTGCCTCCCGGACTCTGTTTTCTTGCATGTTACTTCTTATGGTCGGTAAAAATTCATTATATAATCTGTCGAAGGTTTTGACCACCGTATCACGCAAAAATATTCTGTCTTTGTTGCGAGCTGTTTTTCTGACAGATCTAGAGCATCATGACGACACCCTCCTCCAAAAATGAAGACAAGGATGCTTGGCTATTGAAGATAGAGCTGAAAAGAGAAGAACCGGAGGAGATCAACAAGGATGAAGGGATCAAGAAGGACACGGAGGATCAAGATCCGGCGGCGAAAGAAGAAAACATCCCTCAACCTTTACCTAACCTATTTATCCCAACTGATATTGAAGCTTTCAAGATGATTGAGTTAGCTCACATACAAAACAAGCATCTCACACAGAAAAATATTTTGTTGAAGGATCATATAGTCGCCTCAAGGGAATTATCTGCAAGATGGAGGAGCTTTTACGCTCGATGTGCGATTACCCACCATCATCATCACTGCCTTCATCACCTCCGAGGACATAATCACATGGGTATGGGCACTCCCCTTGGCAACTGCCAAGCTTGGGGGAGGTGCCCCGGTATCGTATCACCATCACACTCTTATCTTTACCTGTTTACTTAGTTCGATCCTTTTGATAATGTCTAGATCTAGTGGAATAAAGTCTTGGTTTGAATTAGTTTTGAGTTTTGTTTTGTGATCCCTTTATGTAATCGAGTCCGTGAGTTATATATAATAAAGATTAGTGTTGAGTCAAGAGCTTTGCTATCTTTCCATGATCTTCAGAAAATAAAAAGAAATAAAAGAGTTCATATTGATCTTATGGATAGTAATGACTTCACATGTAGAAAGTATGAGGATTAAAAGTTGTTGAGAGTTGGTGTCGGTGTCAAAACCGGTGGATCTCGGGTAGGGGGTCCTGAACTGTGCGTCTAGGAGGATGTTAACAGGAGACAAGGGACATGATGTTTTTTACCCAGGTTCGGGCCCTCTCGATGGAGGTAAAACCCTACTCCTGCTTGATTAATATTGATGATATGGGTAGTACAAGAGTAGATCTACCACGAGACCAGAGAGGCTAAACCCTAGAAGCTAGCCTATGGTATTATTATTGTTCGTCCTACGGACTAAAACCCTCCGGTTTATATAGACACCGGAGAGGGCTAGGGTTACACAGAGTCAGTTACAATGGGAGGGGATCTGCATATTCGTATCACCAAGCTTGCCTTCCACGCCAAGGAAAGTCCCATCCGGATACGGGACAGAGTCTTCAATCTTGTATCTCCATAGTCCAGGAGTCCAGCCGAAGGTCATAGTCCGGTCATCCGGACACCCCCTAATCCGGGACTCCCTCAGTAGCCCCTGAACCAGGCTTCAATGACGTCGAGTCCAGCACGCAAATTGTCTTTGGCATTCCAAGGCGGGTTCCTCCTCCGAATACTTCATAGAAGATGTCGAACACAAGGATAGTGTGCAGCTCTGCAAGATAAGTTCCACATACCACCGTAGAGAGAATAATATTTGTACAAATCTAATCTGCTGACGTATTCCGCAGCGTGACATCATGCCACGGCCAAGCCTTTATTCGAATCATTTTACTGTCCCACCTCAGCGCGTTTAGCGAGGTGGTTTCCTTGGCACGTCTTGTCAAAGCAGAGATCATGTCCCCTTATTCCGGGATTCTCATCAATACGGGCGTGGGTAACCCAACCGCGCCATTAATCACGATGCTTGGGAGATAAGCGAGTTTTACTAGGCTGGTGGGGTACATAGTTTCGTCCGCCCATATAAGGGAATAAGGATCCACTCTTTCCATTTACGCCTTCTTCCTCCTTTGCTTATCCATCTCCACGCACTCAAGCTCCAGCGCCCAAGTCCGCACTTCCCACCTCAACCTTCTCCAACCATGTCCGGAGTGGGAGGCAGGTGGATGGCTTCCTCTGTCACGGAGGGGCAAATCAAAAAGTTGAGGAAAGCCGGATACTTGTCCAACGACATCGCGCACCGGCTCCCAGATGAGGGGCAGCTCATCCCCACCCCTATGCCCCATGAGAGGGTGGTGTTTCTCCCCCATTTCCTTGGTGGACTGGGCTTCCCACTGCACCCATTTGTCCAGGGGCTCATGTTCTACTACGGCCTGGATTTCCACGATCTGGCCCCGAACTTCATCCTCAACATCTTGACGTTTATCGTCGTGTGCGAGGTCTTTCTCCGCATCAAGCCCCACTTCGGCTTATGGCTGAAGACCTTCAATGTCAAGCCAAAGGTAGTGGGTGGCCAGTAGGCGGAGTGCGGAGGCGTCGTGGTGGGCAAGATGCCCAACGTCACATGGCTCGAGGGCTCCTTTGTGGAAACCATCAAGGGGTGGCAATCGGGGTGGTTGTACATCACTGAGCCGCGCGACCCTGAATAGGCGGCGGCCCCCGAATTTCGATCTGGCGTCCCCACACGGCTCACCTCTTGGAAAGAGACGGGCCTGTCTTGGGGTAATTCGGAAGAGGTGACCGGACTCCAAACCTGCGTCCAAAACCTGATGGACAAGAAGGTTAAACTTGTCAACATAGTCCGTGTCATGCTCTTCCGCCGGATCCTCCCGTGTCAACGACAGGCTTTCAACTTGTGGGAGTTCGACCCGGCCCAGCACCAGACTATGTCTAGGCTCGTCGACACAACACACAAAGACGCCTGGAAGGTGCTATTCAAGGGCTTCGAGGTTTCCCCTCCAATTACCGAGGATCGCGGATTCTGCGCGAAGCGCCAAGCCAGCGCGGTAAGCTTGTTTTATCCTTTACAGGATACTTGTTTTTTCATAGTTTCACTCTATGCGGGATCTAAGCTCCCGCTCCTTTGATAGGACTGGAAGAGGATGTCCGGACAGATCGACTGTCCGGCTCCTTTGTCCGAAGGCCCAGCAGACGCCCGCTTGGCAAAGCTGCTAGTTCCGGCACCTCACGTGGTGCCGGAGAAGAAGGCCAAGAAGAAGGCCACGGGAACTCGAAGGAGCTCCCGGCGCCTAGTGGTGTCGGACTCATCGCCCGACGACCCCAAAGCGCACTCCTCCTCCGAAAACGAGCAGGAGGAAGAAGAAGCCTCCCCCCTCCAACGGGGGGAGGAAAGAAAAGGAAGGCCGCCCCAACTGGGGAGGCCGGAGGGTCCAAGAAGGGGAAGAACCTTCTTCCGGACTACGCCTCCGACACCAAAGACGGCGGAGAGGAATGGCCATCCAGGGCGAAGCCCCTGGCAACATCGTAAGTATCCGGATACTAGAATAGCTCATGGCATTCCTTTAGTGCACAGTATCTTCTAACGCTGAACATAATCATGCAGTCCGCCCAAGGCCCAGCTCGACGCTTCGTCGAGCAGATTCCTGGATTTGTCGCATGTGAATAGTCTTTCACTCCCGACTACTACCTCCCCTCGCCCCATGGACGATGCCGAGGTGGAGTCCCAAAAGGGGATGGGCCCGGAGGAGGTAGCCCCAGAGGCGCCGCAAGGCGACCCTCCGGATTCCAGGCGCAAAGGGGACAAAACCCCAAAGGGCTCTTAGTCCGGTCCTGGGCCGGACGCCGCACCGGAACCTTCAGTGGTTCCGGAGTCCGGCAGGCGGCCCCTTCGTAAGAAGGGCAAGCCTACGACGCCGGTGGCCTCCGTCCAACCGGAGGCGCCGGACAATTTACTGGAGGTGATTAACGGCACCTCCATCGACGAGGAGCACCGCACTATTATGAGCAGGGTGATCCAGAAGGTCCAGTCCACCAAGAGCGGGCTGACAGAAGCCTGTGCCAGCCTTCTAACAGGCTTTGAGGTATGTATTTAAAACATGTAAAAATGTTACTGCATAGACAGTAGCCCCTGATGCTCAGTTCGGTGTTCGAAAAGAAAAGCCGGACTGAGGATCTAAAAAGATATACGCAGTAGTCTAACATAAATATGTGAATATGGGAATGCAGGCTGCGCTGCTGACCTCTGCCGCACTGACTGCGGAGGTCGGTGCTTTGAAGCAGAGCCTCGAGCGGTCCGAGAACGAACTCGGCCATGCCAAGAAGCAGCTCGAGGACAAAGAAGGTAGATAGTACCTTATGTAAGTATATATATAAAAATACCTGGTTGCAAATAGTGACAGGACCAACGTGAATGTTACAAGGGCCACAACCGAGGTGACGACCCCGAAGGAAGCGCTGTCCAAGGCCAAAGACAATGCGGCAGTGGAGCGCACCGAGCGAGAGAAACAAGAGGCACGGGTGGTGGAGGTGCAGCAAGAGCTCAATGCTCTTGTGAAAAAGCACGAGAGTTTAGAGCTTGACTCAAAGACTCGAGAGTCCGAGCTTGCCTCGGCACTTGAAAGCGCCAAATCTACCAAGGCCGAAGCCCAAAAGGCCCTCCAGGAAATTGAGGCGATGAAAAAGATAGCGGCGGGTAAGGCATTCTTTATGCAAAGCAAGAACGTGAAAGTAAATTACTTGTTACTTACCCGAATTCGGAGCTCTCCAGGAGCATTCACAGATCTGCCCTGCAGTGTGTCCGCCGCCGCCGCATTCTAGCGAGCCGAAGAAGGGAGCTCGATGCAGAAAGTGCTCTGGTCCATGTATGCTGAGGCCGGACACCCGGTGCCCTTGGAGACCAGCTGAAGCAGCTGGTCGATCTCCATAAGGTAGCCGAACATGCCATGAAGGGCCTTATAGGCCGGCTGTGGCCTGGGGAGGTCTTGCCTGAGAGCTACTTTGGGCTGGTGAGGCGGCTGGTGGATGCTTGTCCATGGCTTGAAGTCATCAAGCGCTCCGTAGGGCCCTTGCCCAAGTGCACTAGGGCAAGATGGATGCTGAGAAGCTGGTGACAGAAGGACCACCAGAGGGGAAGGAGCATCACAGGCCCGAGATGTACTATGAGGGCGTCCTGAAGGGTGCCTGCCTTGTGGCGAACGAATGTTCCAAGGATTTAATTTTTGAGTAAACTCGCTCATGTTTATCCTGTGCGCTGAAAACTTGTTCATATGCGCTAAGCAACGCTTTTTGAATTTAAAATATTACCTTCTATGCGGACGTTTATTAAATCTGAGAGATGCAAGTCGTCGGCTTCTACCCCCATGCCACGAGTGCTGGGGTGTTCGGGATAAACCTGAGCGCTCTTGTTCCCATTCTTGGGTCCTTCGAGGGAGGCGCTCAGCACAACGAACAAGGCAATTGGACTTATAATACTTTATCACTCTCACTTAGCCATAGAATTCTATAATTTTAAATTTCAGCGAAGCCCCTAGTATTTGGAAGACCGAGTTTGGGGCACTATCCACGCCTAGGCCGGATAAAGCCAGCTCCTTGCTCTAAGCGGCATAAGTCTTTAGGGACTCGAAAAACCTCTCGAACAATGACCGGCTCTCGCCCTATCAGGACGGTCAGTTTTAGCTTTCTCTACTGAGGTGTTAACCCAACTCAACTGGGGCACAATCGCAGTACTCCCAGCGCTACCTTAGCCGATATAGCGGAATGTAAGGTACCAAAACATGGGAGCCGGGCAAACCCAACTATTGACCCAAGACATGATTCGGAGCCGATGCATATAATGCTATAAGTTCGGGGTGCCGCACTCATGAGAGTGTTCGGTCTTCTCACACCGTATTCTGGGGTACTTAAGCCCCTGGTGTATTGGCCGTACCAAAGTGTACGGTTGTGTAATGTCATAACTGAACATATTTACATAAAAATGAATGCAATAATAGACAAGAGCTATGTATTGTTTATTGAAGGTCTGCTATGAAAGCAGAACGATACAAATAGTGCGATAAGCAAGAGATGGGATTATTTGTCATGTCCCCCTCCAGGGGAAAGCTGCGAGACTTTAAGTAAGACATGTATTTATCTCATTATAGAGACCACCTGGACATTCGACGTGGCTTGCTTTCTCCCTGGCTGTTGCATCGTGTGTTCGGCGATTGTACTGCCGGACATGCCTTCCGGAGAATGGAGTCCTGAAAGTAAGAAAAAAGAAATGACAAAATTTGGAGCCCCTAGTGCGGTTGAACCGCCTGTTGGGCGTGCCGTGGTTGTGCCCCTCCCCTTATGCCCATGTTATTTCCAGGGCATATTTATGTACGCGTAGTATTGGTTTCGCAAGTTTGCGAGGGCTGGGGTTGGGGCCGCACTACTATGCTTGCTCGGAACGTTCCATACGGTCTTGTTGGTTACTCCGGTGTCCGGGCGTTTAACAGCCGGACTAGAGAATTGCCTTGAGAGGCCACTTTGTACTTCCGCCGCGAGGGCCGCCGTGTGCTCCTCTGTTCGGAGAGAGCGCTCGGTGTTTCCATTGACCGTAATGACTCCTCGAGGGCCTGGCATCTTGAGCTTGAGGTATGCGTAGTGCGGCACCGCATTGAACTTTGCAAATGCGGTTCGCCCGAGCAGGGCGTGATAGCCACTGCGGAACGGGACTATGTCGAAGATTAACTCCTCGCTTCGGAAATTATCCGGGGATCCGAAGACCACTTCGAGTGTAACTGAGCCTGTACAGCTGGCCTCTACACCTGGTATGACGCCTTTAAAGGCTGTCTTTGTGGGTTTAATCCTTGAGGGATCTATGCCCATCTTTCGCAGTGTATCCTGATAAAGCAGGTTCAGGCTGCTGCTGCCGTCCATGAGGTCTCTAGTGAGGTGAAATCCGTCAATGATTGGGTCTAGAACCAATGCGGCGAATCCACCATGACGGATGCTAGTGGGGTGGTCCCTTCGATCAAAGGTGATCGGGTAGGAGGACCATGGGTTGAACTTTGGGGCAACTGGCTCTAACGCATATACGTCCCTGAGTGCACGCTTCCGCTCCCTTTTGGGGATGTGGGTTGCGTATATCATGTTCACTGTCCACACTTGTGGGGGAAAACCCTTCTGTCCTTTGTTGTTCGGCGGCCGGGGCTCCTCCTCGTCATCGCAATGCAGCCCCTTGTCTCTATTTTCGGCACTTAACTTGCCTGCCTGCTTGAACACCCAACAATCCATGTTGGTGTGATTGGCTGGTTGTTCGGGGGTGCCGTGTATCTGGCATGAGCGATCGAGTATCCGGTCTAAACTGGACGGGCCCGGAGTATTTCTTTTGAATGGCTTTTTCCGCTGACCGGGTTTAGAGCCTCTGAATCCGGCATTAACTGCCGTATCCTCAGTATTGTCGCCGTTAATGCGGCGCTTGTGCTTGTTGCGATGCCACTTTCCATTGTTGTCCTTGGTATCCGAATTACCGGGGCTTTTGGTCATGTTATTGCTGCGAGCTAGCAAGTTGTCTTCTCCCGCACAAAAGCGGGTCATGAGTGTCATGAGGGCTGCCATGGATTTCAGCTTTTCCTGTCCTAGGTGCCGGGCAAGCCATTCGTCTCGGATGTTATGCTTAAAGGCTACAAGGGCCTCTGCGTCCAGACAGTCAACTATTTGACTTTTCTTGGTTAGGAACGGTGTCCAGAATTGTCTGGCCGATTCCTATGGCTGCTGAATTATGTGGCTTAGGTCAACGCCGTCTGGTGGTCGCACATAGGTGCCCTGGAAATTGTCAAGGAATGCGGCTTCCAGGTCCTCCCAGCAACCGATTGACTCCGCTAGCAAGTTATTAAGCCAATGCCGAGCTGATCCTTTAAGCTTGAGTGGGAGGTATTTAATAGCGTGTAGATCATCACCGCGGGCCATGTGGATATGAAGGAGATAATCCTCGATCCATACCGCAGGATCTGTTGTGCCATCGTATGATTCGATGTTTATGGGTTTAAACCCTTTGGGGATTTGATGATCCATTACTTCATCTGTGAAGCATAGTGGGTGTGCAGTGCCTCTATACTGGGCTATACCACGACGTAGCCCAGATGAGCTTTGTCTGATGTGTTCGGCCTGGCCGTATTTTCCATATCCGGCGTGACGGCTATTGTCACGTGTCGTGGGGCTCCCACGCGATCCATAGATCGATCTTGTTTGCCTTGCCTTGTCCTCCAATATGTCTCGCAGGTCTGGCGCGTTTCCCCGTGCCTTGGTACTTTTTGAGCGGCGCTGGGGTGCGGCTTGAATTGATGGCCGGGAGGCCTCTCTGTCGCGGCCACGAGGTGGCCGGTCGGCCGCGTCATACGCTGGTGATGTAGGTTTTGTTTCTTCCTCCTCTAATCGGGGTAGCAGCCTGCGCTTTGGGTAGCTCCCGGAGGGGCGTTCGAGTTCGTACTCTTCGGCAGCGAGGACTTCAGTCCATTTGTCGGCTAGCAAGTCTTGGTCAGCTCTAAGCTGCTGCTGTTTTTTCTTGAGGCTGCTTGCCGTGGCCATAAGCCTGCGTTTGAAACACTCTTGTTCGACGGGATCCTCAGGAATGACAAATTCGTCGTCGTCGAGGCTTGCCTCGTTTTCGGAGGGAGGCAAGTTATTATCGTCCTCGACCACTCTGTCTGCCGCTCTCTCATGAGGGCTGGCTTCTCCATCCTCCTGTGCTAAATCCTGCTAGAGGGGGTTGTCTTCGGCACTGTCCGGGGTGTTGTTATCTCCCGTGCCGGAATTGCCGTTTTTGCTTTGGCGGGATTTAGAGTGGCGCCGCTGACGCCGGCGCTTAGGCTGTTTCTTGGAGGGGTCATCCTCCATTGTTCCATCGCCATTCCCTTCTTTTGGGGTGTCGACCATGTATATGTCGTATGACGAGGTGGCCTTCCAGTGCCCTATAGGCGCTGGTTCTTGGTCGTCTCCTTCATCGGCGTCCATACCGTCGATGTCTTCAGAGTCAAAGTCGAGCATGTCGGTTAAGTCATCGACAGTGGCTATGAAGTGGGTGGTGGGTGGGCTTCAAATTTCTTCGTCGTCTGCATCCCAACCTTGCTGGCCATAGTCCGGCTAGGGCTCTCCTGATAAAGAGAGAGACTGTAGTGAATTCAGAATGTCGCCAAAGGGCGAGTGCTGAAAGATGTCCACGGCGGCGAACTCCATGATCGGTGCCCAATCGGGTTCGATCGGCAGGGGCGCGGAAGGCTCGGAGTCCGGAAAGGAGTTCGACACTTTGGAGTTGCGAGCTTTGAGAAGGACAAGACTGGTGTTCAGCTCGATTGCCGTAGAGATTGCAGCCCCCGAGGCGGTGTCCAGCCACCCATCCCTGATCGGTGCAGTCAGCTCCGAGCTAAGGGTCAAAGCGGACACCTGAGCGGCCCTCTGTGCACTGTCCGACGCCCGAGCTAGATCATGCCCATCGTGACAGTGCGGCGCGCTCGGATGTGGGTCGAATCCGTCGAAGATTAAGTCTCCGCGGATGTCAGCCGTGTAGTTCAAACTTCCAAATTTGACCTGATGGCCAGGGGTGTAGCTTTCGATCTGCTCTAGATGGCCAAGTGAATTGGCCCGCAGTGCAAAGCCGCCGAATATGAAGATCTGTCCGGGCAGAAAAGTCTCACCCTGGACCGCGTTGTTGTTGATGATCGGAGGAGCCATCGGGCCTAAAGGTGACGACGCAGAGGAACTCTCAAGAAAAGCACCAATGTCGGTGTCAAAACCGGCGGATCTCGGGTAGGCGGTCCCGAACTGTGCGTCTAGGCGGATGGTAATAGGAGACAAGGGACACGATGTTTTTACCCAGGTTCGGGCCCTCTTGATGGAGGTAAAACCCTACTCCTGCTTGATTAATATTGATGATATGGGTAGTACAAGAGTAGATCTACCACGAGATCAGAGAGGCTAAACCCTAGAAGCTAGCCTATGGTATGATTATTGTTCGTCCTACGGACTAAAACCCTCCGGTTTATATAGACACCGGAGAGGGCTAGGGTTACACAGAGTCGGTTACAATGGGAGGAGATCTACATATCCGTATCGCCAAGCTTGCCTTCCACGCCAAGGAAACTCCCATCCGGACACGGGACGAAGTCTTCAATCTTGTATCTTCATAGTCCAGGAGTCCGCCCGAAGGTCATAGTCCGGTCATCCGGACACCCCCTAATCCGGGGGCTCCCTCAGTTGGCAAACATAGTTTTGGTCATCGCTGCAATTAATAGGAAGTAATAAAGAAAGAGAGGTTTTCACATATAAATATACTATCTTGGACATCTTTTGTAATTGTGAGCACTCATTAAAGTATGACATGCCAAAGAGTTGACGTTGGACAAGGAAGACAACGTAATGGTTTATGTTTTCTCACATCTCAGTTAAAGTATATTGTCAAGGATCGTCCAACATGTTGAGCTTGCCATACCCTCTCATGGTTGCCAAAAATTCCTTGCACCAAGTAGAGATACTACTTGTGCTTCCAAATATCCTTAAACCCTGTTTTGCCATGAGAGTCCACCATACCTACCTATGGACTGAGTAAGATCCTTCAAGTAAGTTGTCATGTTGCAAGCAATAAAAATTGCTCTCTAAATATGTATGACTTATTTGTGCGGAGAAAATAAGCTTTATACAATCGTGTGATATGGAAGTAATAAAAGCGACAGACTGCATAATAAAGGTTCATATCACAAGTGGCAATATAAAGTGATGTTCTTTTGCATTAAGATTTTGTGCATCCAACCCTAAAAGCACGTGACAACCTCTGCTTCCCTCTGCGAAGGGCCTGTCTTTTACTTTATGCAAGAGTCAAGGTGATCTTCACCTTTCCCTTTTTCATTTTATCCTTTGGCAAACACCTCGTGTTGGAAAGATCCTGATACATATATCCAATTGGATGTTCGATAGCATGAACTATTATTGTTGACATTACCCTTGAGATAAAACATTGGGAGGCAACACTATAAGCCCCTATCTTTCTATGTGTCCGATTAAAACTCCATAACCACAAGTATTGCGTGAGTGTCAGCAATTGTGAAAGACTAAATGATAGTTGAGTATGTGGACTTGTTGAAAATCTCTTATGTTGACTCTTTCCTATGTTATGATAAATTGCAATTGTTTCAATGACTGAGATTATAGTTTGTTAGTTCTCAATGAAGTTTCTGAACCATACTTGACATTGTGAATAGATTGTTACTTGAGCATAAGAAATCATATGACAAAATCTATATATGTTCCTATTATAAGAATGATCATGATGCCCTCATGTCCGTATTTTATTTTTATCGATACCTCTATCTCTAAACATGTGGACATATTTCTCGATATCGGCTTCCGCTTGAGAACAAGCGAGGTCTAAGCTTGGGGGAGTTGATACGTCCATTTTGCATCATGCTTTTATATCGATATTTATTGCATTATGGGCTATTATTACACGTTATGCCACAATACTTATGGCTATTCTCTCTTATTTTACAAGGTTTATCATGAAGAGGGAGAATACCGACAACTAGGATTCTAGCTGGAAAGGAGCAAATATTGGAAACCTATTCTGCACAACTCCAAAAGTCCTGAAACTCCACGAAAGTCATTTTGGATTTGATAAGAATTGTTGAGAAAAGAAAGTACCAGAGGAGGCCCACACCCTGGCCACGAGGGTGGGGGGCGCGCCCACCCCTACTGGGCGTGCCCCCCTGTCTCGTGGCCCCCCTGGTGGCCCTACGGTGCCCATCTTCTGCTATATGAGGTCTTTTATCGTGGACAAAATCATAAGCAAGCTTACGAGACGAAACTCAGCCGCCACGAGGCGGAATCTTGGCGGAACCAATCTAGGGCTCCGGTAGAGCTGTTCTGCCGGGGAAACTTCCCTCCGGGAGGGGGAAATCATCACCATCGTCATCACCAACGAGCCTCTCATCGGGAGTGGGTAAATATCCATCAACATTTTCACCAGCACCATCAGCTCTCAAACGCTAGTTCATCTCTTGTATCCAATCTTGTATCCAAAACCCCAAATTGGTACCTGTGGGTTGCTAGTAGTGTTGATTACTTCTTGTAGTTGATGCTAATTGGTTTACCTGAGGACATGGTGAAGTCTTACTATTAGTAGTCATGTGAATTTGGTATTCGTTTGATATTTTGATGAGATGTATGTTGTCTCTCTTCTAGTGGTGTTATGTGAACGTCGACTACATGACACTTCACCATTATTTGCGCCTAGAGGAAGGCATTGGGAAGTAATAAGTAGATGATGGGTTGCTAGAGTGACAGAAGCTTAAACCCTAGTTTATGCGTTGCTTCGTAAGGGGCTGATTTGGATCCACTAGTTTCATGCTATGGTTAGGTTTACATTAATACTTCTTTTGTAGTTGCGGATGCTTGCAATAGGGGTTACTCATAAGTGGGATGCTTGTCCAAGAAAGGGCAGTACCCAAGCACCGGTCCACCCACATATCAAATTATCAAAGTAACGAACGCGAATCATATGAGCATGATGAAACTAGCTTGACGATAATTCCCATGTGTCCTCGGGAGCGCTTTTCTCATTATAAAAAATTGTCCAGGCTTGTCCTTTGTTACAAAAAGGATTGGACCACCTTGCTGCACCTTATTTACTTTCATTGCTTGTTACCCGTTATGAATTATCTTATCACAAAACTATCTGTTACCTGTAATTGCAGTGCTTGCAAAGAATACCGTACTGAAAACCGCTTGTCATTTCCTTCTGCTCCTCGTTGGGTTCTACACTCTTACTTATCGAAAGGACTACGATAGATCCCCTATAATTATGGGTCATCAAGACTCTTCTCTGGCACCCTTGCCGGGGAGTGAAGCACCTTTCGTGAGTGGAACTTGGTAAGGAAACATTTATATAGTGTGCTGAAATTTTCTGAAACTAATCCTTTGAGGGACTTGTTCGGGGCATCTTTACCCCGACCAGTAGAGCAAAGAGTTGCTCCTCAACCTACCGAACCTACTGAAAATGTTCACTTTGAAATTCCTTCGGGTATGATAGAGAAACTGCTAGCTAATCCTTTTGCAGGAGATGGAACATTACATCCCGATTTACACCTTATCTTTGTGGATGAAGTTTGTGGATTATTTAAGCTTGCAGGTATTCCCGATGATGTTGTCAAGAGGAAGGTCTTCCCTTTTCTTTGAAGGGAGACACATTGACATGGTATAGACTATGTGATGATACAAGATCTTGGAGTTGTAAAGGATTGAACTTGGAATTCCACCAGAAGTTCTATCCTATGCATCTTGTTCATCGTGATCGTAATTACATATATAATTTCTATCCTCATGAAGGAGAAAGCATCGCTCAAGCTTGGGCGAGCCTTTAGTCAATGTTATATTCATGCCCCAATCATGAGCTCTCAAGAGAAATGATTATTCAAATTTTTTATGCTCGGCTTTCTCTCAATGATCGCACCATGCTCGATACTTCTTGTGCTGGTTCTTATATGTTGAAACTATTGAATTCAAGTGGGATTTATTGGAATGAATTAAATGCAACTCTGAAGATTGGGGTTCCGACGATGGTAAGGAGTCTGGTATGACACCTAAGTTTGATTATGTTAAATCTTTTATGGATACCGATGCTTTTCGTGGGTTTAGCGCAAAATATGGACTTGACTCTGAGATAGTAGCTTCTTTCTGTGAATATTTTTCTACTCAGGTTGATCTCCCTAAGGAGAAGTGGTTTAAATATAATCCTACCATTGAAGTAAAAGTAGTTGCACCTATTACAGTTGACGAAAAGACTATCACTTATAATGATCCTATTGTTCCTACTACTTATGTTGAGAGACCACTTTTTCCTGTTAGAATAAAGGATCATGCTAAATCTTCAACTGTTGTTCATAAGAGTAATACTAGAACATATACACCTCCTGAGCAAATTAAAGTTGAACCTAGTATTGCTATTATTAAAGATCTCTTGGATGATACTATAGATGGGCATGTTATTTACTTCTGTGGTGAAACTGCTAATATTGCTATACCAGATGCTAAGATACATAGACCTGTTGTAGGCATGCCTATTATTTCTGTTAAAGTAGGAGATCATTGTTATCAAAGTAACGAACGTGAATCATTTGAACATGATGAAAACTAGCTTGACGATAATTCCCATGTGTCCTCGAGAGCGCTTTTCTCATTATAAGAAATTGTCCAGGCTTGTCCTTTGCTACAAAAATGATTGGGCCAACTTCCTGCACCTTATTTACTTTCGTTGCTTGTTACCCGTTATGAATTATCTTATCACAAAACTATCTGTTACCTATAATTTCAGTGCTTACAGAGAATACCTTACTGAAAACCGCTTGTCATTTCCTTCTACTCCTCGTTGGGTTCGACACTCCTACTTACCGAAAGGACTACGATATATCCCCTATACTTGTGGGTCATCAGCCATCCATGGAGAAACTCTTCATTGAGCATAGAACATAATATTAGTACAAAATGTGTACTCCAAGATGATATATAACTTATGCGCAGAAATTTAAAATGCAGCTTATGGTTACAAGTGTAGATGATAATATAAAGTACCTGAAGAACTGTGGAGCCAAACACCACATTGAAATGAGCACAAAGATCATGTATTACACCCAAGGTCTCCAGTTTAGGCGCAGAGAGGATGGTTATTTGCAACGGTGAATAACTAGAATCAAGGATCAACCTTTGAAGTGAAGGGGCATCTTGGATGATGAGCTGCCTTCCGTCAAAAGAAATTCCAATTCTTACAAGTTTAAGCGACTTTATTTAGAGACAACCGATTCTGACTGTGAAACAAGCACTAAGCACTCCAGGGAAGGGCAACCGGAGTGGATGATGCTGTGCAATGAGGCCTCCGATATACGAACCCAAATAAGTGAATTTTCTTGAGAAATGGGAGTCGAAGGTTTAGTACCAGATTGTCTGGTAGGTAGCACAACGCAAAGGTGGTGGTGTGGAGAGAGGAGGAAAACCGCGAGATGGACATCGGTGTTGAGGGCACATGTACATGGCATTCAGTATGTGGTATATGATTTCTAGGGGAATAGTAGAACTCAAGCAGCTGTAGTTCTGGAAATTCATGGGATTTCAGCCAGGCCTCCACTGTGCAGGGCATGGTATGCTTGCTCAGGTAGCATGAAGAGATGCAGAGGCTTTGAACGGAGCCCTGTTGGGAGGAGATGATGGCTCTGTGGATTTCAAAAATCATTGAAGAGAGATAGCTGACGACAGTCGAGATTAAGGGGAACGGCGCGCCATAGAGGGGGCCGCCGAATTGAGAGGACTTGGGTGCGGCAGCAATCCTTGGTGGGGAGAAGCGAGATGATCTCCCCAAGGATGGCGTCCAGGAGATCGCTGGTCCGGTCCACCTGAGATTCTATGGGTTCCTGGGATCCGGTGGGGGCGGGGTCGCTGCTTCTCCCCATGCTGTTGGGTGCGGGATCTACAATAGGCGTCGCCGCTGGTGGGAGCCTCATCTTCTTGGCACTAGGGCCAGCCGACTCCATTTTCCTCGAGGGCGTCGCGTCGCGCTCACGGATTTGAGTAGAGTAACGAATGACGAGCCTAGTTGTAGTGCGAGTGAAGAAGAAGGTGAGCTGGGATTTTTCTGTAGAGGAACTAGGGGAGTTGGGGTTTTCTGTAGGAGTGAGGTGAGGAATTTGGGGGTACGAGTGGAGCGAGCTGACATGAGGTGGGTGGGAGTGAGGAGGAAGAAGAGCACCCAGGTTTTTTTGGGGGGACGTGTGCTGGGTGTGGGTAGCGCCTCTCATTCAGTAAATATATGGGATTTTGAATTGATTTTACTATTTACTAGTGTGGATGGGCTGTTTTGTCTTGGGCCCAGAGAAACAATTACTACTAGTACACTGGAGACACTCTACAGCTACCCAGAAAAATAATTACTACTAGTACAGTGGATACAATACCGCTTCTGGCTCCTCCTAGGTCATCGAAACGTCTCACTCTACTGAATGCCATTATACTTTTGTTCACCGACATGCAGGCCATGCAGCACGCGGGCCCAAATGCCAACCACCAAATTAGAAGGTAGTATACAGGTGGAGAGTCACCCCGGTCGTAGCGCGGCAGTAACGAGCCGTTGTATCACAAAACCCCACCTCCCCGTAGTCTAAGTTTGATGGACAAAGCAACCATCATTTCACTCTTCGCTGAATCCCCTTCTCCCTGACCGTCTTCAAGAAAGGCAACACTCGCATCTGCCACTATTCTTCTCTCCCAATGAAGGGAAGGTAAGTGGATCCATGATGTTTGTATATTTTCGTTCAGAGAAAAAAAACTTTTGCAAAGCAGTAACCGATCCTCACTCTCTTTTTTGTTTCATTGTCATTGCGATTGTGTTTTCCTTTCAGTGGTCTCCTAGTATTCGTCAGTTTCATGATGGGCCAAGGAGAACCAGGTAAAGATCTTCCGATATTGGAGCAGACGCGGGAGGATGATCCCCACAAGACAGAGAGCTCCAAGAAGATGGAGGCAGCCACCAAGCCGACCCCAGATACGCTCACGACCACTACTGAGATGGACAACGCCCTGTTTGAGGTTACAACCCCCATGGCACTACAGGAGCAGTTTCCCCCTTCGATGAT
>NC_041383.1:694685892-694724403 GCF_002162155.2 Triticum dicoccoides | reverse complement strand
GATTTTCTTCTTTGCCGATCTCAATTGTGTTTTTTCATCTAAGTATGTGGTGACGAATAATGCAAAATTTTATTAGCTTTGATGCCATGCTTGTTGGGGAACGTTGCAGAAAACAAAAATTTTCCTACTCGTTTCACCAAGATCATCTAGGAGTTCATCTAGCAACGAGTGATTAGATGCATCTACATACCTTTGTAGATCGCGAGCGGAAGCGTTCAAAAGAACGGTGATGATGTAGTCGTACTCGAGTGATCCAAATCACCGATGACCAGCGCCGAACGGACGGCACCTCCACGTTCAACACACGTACGGAACAGCCACGTCTCCTCCTTCTTGATCCAGCAAGCGAGGGAGGAGAGGTTGAGGGAGATGGCACCAGCAGCAGCACGACGGCGTGGTGTTGATGGAGCTGCAGTTCTCCGGCAGAGCTTCGCTAAGCACTATGGAGGTGGAGGAGGTGTTGGGGAGGGAGAAGGAGGCAACCAAAGGCCAAGGCGTTCAGGTATGAAGTCCCTCCTCTCCCCCACTATATATAGGGGTGCCAAGGGGGGTGGCCGGCCCTAGGAGATCCAATCTCCTAGGGGGTGCGGCGGCCAAGGGGGGGTTTCCCTCCCCCCAAGGCACCTAGGAGGTGCCTTACCCTCCTAGGACTCTTCCCCCCTTAAACCCTAGGCGCATGGGCCTATGTGGGGCTGGTGCCCTTGGCCCATTAGGTCAAGGCGCACCCCCTTACAGCCCATGTGGCCCCCGGGACAGGTGGACCCACCCGGTGGACCCCCGGGACCCTTCCGGTGGTCCCGGTACAATACCGATAACCCCGAAACTTGCCCCGATGCCCGAAACAGGACTTCCCATATATAAATCTTTACCTCCGGACCATTCTGGAACTCCTCGTGACGTCCGGGATCTCATCCGGGACTCCGAACAACATTCGGGTTACTGCATATACATATCCCTACAACCCTAGCGTAACTGAACCTTAAGTGTGTAGACCCTACGGGTTCGAGAGACAAGTAGACATGACCGAGACGACTCTCCGGTCAATAACCAACAGCGGGATCTGGATACCCATGTTGGCTCCCGCATGCTCCACGATGATCTCATCGGATGAACCACGATGTCGAGGATTCAATCAACCCCGTACACTATTCCCTTTGTCCATCGATATGTTACTTGCCCGAGATTCGATCGTCGGTATCCCAATACCTCGTTCAATATCGTTACCAGCAAGTCACTTTACTCGTACCGTAATGCATGATCCTGTGACCAGACACTTGGTCACTCTGAGCTCATTATGATGATGCATTACCGAGTGGGCCCAGTGATACCTCTCCGTCATACGGAGTGACAAATCCCAGTCTTGATCCATGTCACCCAACAGACACTTTCGGAGATACCCGTAGTCTACCTTTATAGTCACCCAGTTACGTTGTGACGTTTGGCATACCCAAAGCACTCCTACGGTATCCGGGAGTTACACGATCTCATGGTCTAAGGAAAAGATACTTTGACATTGCAAAACTCTAGCAAACGAACTATACGATCTTGTGCTATGTTTAGGATTGGGTCTTGTCCATCACATCATTCTCCTAATGATGTGATCTCGTTATCAATGACATCCAGTGTCCATAGTCAGGAAACCATGACTATCTGTTGATCAACGAGCTAGTCAACTAGAGGCTCACTAGGGACATGTCGGTGTCTGTTATTCACACATGTATTACGATTTCCGGATAACACAATTATAGCATGAATAAAGACAATTATCATGAACAAGGAAATATAACAATAATGCTTTTATTATTGCCTCTAGGGCATATTTCCAACAGTCTCCCACTTGCACTAGAGTCAATAATCTAGTTACATTGTGATGAATCGAACACCCATGGAATTCTGGTGTTGATCATGTTTTGCTCTAGGGAGAGGTTTAGTCAACGGATCTGCTACATTCAGGTCCGTATGTACTTTACAAATCTCTATGTCTCCATCTTGAACATTTTCACGAATGGAGTTGAAGCGACGCTTGATGTACCTTGTCTTCTTGTGAAACCTGGGCTCCTTGGCAAGTGCAATAGCTCCAGTGTTGTCACAGAAGAGCTTGATCGGCCCCGACGCATTGGGTATGACTCCTAGGTCGGTGATGAACTCCTTCACCCATATTGCTTCATGTGCTGCCTCCGAGGCTGCCATGTACTCCGCTTCACATGTAGATCCCGCCACGACGCTTGGCTTGCAACTGCACCAGCTTACTGCCCCACCATTCAAAATATACACGTATCCGGTTTGTGACTTAGAGTCATCCAGATCTGTGTCGAAGCTAGCGTCGACGTAACCCTTTACGACGAGCTCTTCGTCACCTCCATAAACGAGAAACATTTCCTTAGTCCTTTTCAGGTACTTCAGGATATTCTTGACCGCTGTCCAGTGTTCCTTGCAAGGATTACTTTGGTATCTTCCTACCAAACTAACGGCAAGGTTAACATCAGGTCTGGTACACAGCATGGCATACATAATAGAACCTATGGCTGAGGCATAGGGGATGACGCTCATCTCTTCTATATCTTCTGCCGTGGTCGGACATTGAGCTGAGCTCAATTTCATACCTTGTAACACAGGCAAGAACCCCTTCTTGGATTGATCCATATTGAACTTCTTCAATATCTTATCAAGGTATGTGCTTTGTGAAAGACCTATCTCTATAGATTTTGATGCCTAATATATAAGCAGCTTCTCCAAGGTCCTTCATTGAAAAACTTTTATTCAAGTAGGCCTTGATGTTGTCCAAGAGTTCTATATCATTTCCCATCAGAAGTATGTCATCTACATATAATATGCGAAATGCTACAGAGCTCCCACTCACTTTCTTGTAAACGCAGGCTTCTCCATAAGTCTGTGTAAACCCAAACGCTTTGATCATCTCATCAAAGCGAATGTTCCAACTCCGAGATGCTTGCACCAGCCCATAAATCGAGCGTTGGAGCTTGCACACTTTGTCAGCATTCTTAGGATCGACAAAACCTTCCGGCTGCATCATATACAATTCTTCCTTAAGGAAACCATTAAGGAATGCCGTTTTGACATCCATTTGCCATATTTCGTAATCATAGAATGCGGCAACTGCTAACATGATTCGGACGGACTTCAGCTTCGCTACCGGTGAGAAAGTCTCATCGTAGTCAACCCCTTGAACTTGTCGATAACCCTTAGCGACAAGCCGAGCTTTATAGATGGTCACATTACCATCCGCGTCTGTCTTCTTCTTAAAGATCCATTTATTTTCTATGGCTCGCCGCTCAACGGGCAAGTCAGTCAAAGTCCATACTTTGTTTTCATACATGGATCCTATCTCGGATTTCATGGCTTCCAGCCATTTGTCGGAATCCGGGCCTGCCATCGCTTCTTCATAGTTCGAAGGTTCACTGTTGTCTAACAACATGATTTCCAAGACAGGGTTGCCGTACCACTCTGGTGCGGAACGTGTCCTTGTGGACCTTCGAATTTCAGTAGGAGCTTGATCAGAAGTATCTTGATCATTATCATTAACTTCCTCTCTAGTCGGTGCTGGCACCTCAGGAACATTTTCTTGAGTTGCGCCATTTTCCGGTTCAAGAGGCAATACTTCATCAAGCTCTACTTTCCTCCCACTTACTTCTTTCGAGAGAAACTCTTTCTCCAGAAAGGACCCATTCTTGGCAACAAAGATCTTGCCTTCAGATCTGAGGTAGAAGGTGTACCCAATAGTTTCTTTTGGGTACCCTATGAAGACGCATTTTTCCGATTTGGGTTCGAGCTTTTCAGGTTGAAGTTTCTTGACATAAGCATCGCATCCCCAAACTTTTAGAAACGACAGCTTAGGTTTCTTCCCAAACCATAATTCATACGGTGTCATCTCAACGGATTTCAACGGAGCCCTATTTAAAGTGAATGCGGCAGTCTCTAAAGCATAGCCCCAAAAGAAAAGCGGTAAATCGGTAAGAGACATCATAGATCGCACCATATCTAATAGAGTGCGATTACGACGTTCGGACACACCATTACGCTGAGGTGTTCCAGGCGGCGTGAGTTGTGAAACTATTCCACATTTTCTTAAGTGTGTGCAAAACTCGTGACTCAAGTATTCTCCTCCACGATCTGATCGCAGAAACTTGATTTTCCTGTCACGTTGATTTTCAACCTCACTCTGAAATTCCTTGAACTTTTCAAAGGTTTCAGACTTGTGTTTCATTAAGTAGATATACCCATACCTACTTAAATCATCAGTGAGGGTGAGAACATAACGATAGCCACCGCGAGCCTCAACACTCATTGGACCGCACACATCGGTATGTATGATTTCTAATAAGTCGGTTGCTCGCTCCATTGTTCCTGAGAACGGAGTCTTGGTCATTTTACCCACAAGGCATGGTTCGCACGTGTCAAATGATTCATAATCAAGAGACTCTAAAAGTCCATCAGCATGGAGCTTCTTCATGCGTTTGACACCTATGTGACCAAGGCGGCAGTGCCACAGGTATGTGGGACTATCATTATCAACCTTACTTCTGTTGGTACTCACATTATGAATATGTGTAGCATCACGTTCGAGATTCATAAGGAATAAACCATTCACCATAGGAGCATGACCATAAAACATATCTCTCATAAAATGGAACAACCATTATTCTCAGATTTAAAAGAGTAGCCATCTCGAATTAAACGAGATCCCGATACAATGTTCATGCTCAAAGCTGGCACTAAATAACAATTATTAAGGTTTAAAACTAATCCCGAAGGGAGATGCAGAGGTAGCGTGCCGACGGCGATCACATTGACCTTGGAACCATTCCCGACGCGCATCGTCACCTCGTCCTTTGCCAGTTTCCGCTTATTCCGCAGCCCCTGCTTTGAGTTACAAATGTGAGCAACTGCACCGGTATCAAATACCCAGGAGCTACTACGGGCACTAGTAAGGTACACATCAATTATATGTATATCACATATACCTGTTGTTTTGCCGGCCTTCTTATCCGCTAAGTACTTAGGGCAGTTCCGCTTCCAGTGACCGCTTCCCTTGCAATAAAAGCACTCAGTCTCGGGCTTGGGTCCATTCTTTGGCTTCTTCCCGGCAGCTTGCTTGCCGGGCGCGGCAACCTCCTTGCCGTCCTTCTTGAAGTTCTTTTTACCCTTGCCTTCCTTGAACTTAGTGGTTTTATTGACCATCAACACTTGATGTTCCTTCCTGACTTCTACCTCCGCTGATTTCAGCATAGCAAATACTTCAGGAATGGTCTTTTCCATCCCCTGCATATTGAAGTTCATCACAAAGCTCTTGTAGCTTGGTGGAAGCGACTGGAGGATTCTGTCAATGACCGCATCATCTGGGAGATTAACTCCCAGCTGAGTCAAGCGGTTATGCAACCCAGACATAGTGAGTATGTGCTCACTGACAGAACTGTTTTCCTCCATCTTACAGCTAAAGAATTTGTCGGAGACTTCATATCTCTCGACCCGGGCATGAGCTCGGAAAACCATTTTCAGCTCTTCGAACATCTCATATGCTCCATGTCTCTCAAAACGCTTTTGGAGCCCCGGCTCTAGGCTGTAAAGCATGCCGCACTGAACGAGGGAGTAGTCATCGGAATGTGCCTGCCAAGCGTTCATAACGTCTTGTTCCGCAGGGAGAACGGGTGCGTCACCAAGCGGTGCATGTAGGACATAATCTTTCTTGGCAGCTATGAGGATGATCCTCAGGTTCCGGACCCAGTCCGTATAGTTGCTGCCATTGTCTTTCAGCTTAGTTTTCTCTAGGAACGTGTTGAAGTTGAGGACTACATTGGCCATTTGATATACAAGACATATTGTAAAATATTTAGACTAAGTTCATGATAATTAAGTTCAACTAATCAAATTATTAGTGAACTCCCACTTAGATTAGACATCCCTCTAGTCATCTAAGTATTACATGATCCGAGTTAAACTAGACCGTGTCCGATCATCACGTGAGACGGACTAGTCAACATCGGTGAACATCTTCATGTTGATCGTATCTTCTATACGACTCATGCTCGACCTTTCGGTCTTCTGTGTTCCGAGGCCATGTCTGTACATGCTAGGCTCGTCAAGTCAACCTAAGTGTTTGCATGTGTAAATCTGTCTTACACCCGTTGTATGTGAACGTCTGAATAAAACACCCGATCATCACGTGATGTTTTGAAACAGCGAACTGTCGCAACGGTGCACAGTTAGGGGGAACACTTCTTGAAATTATTGTGAGGGATCATCTTATTTACTACTGTCGTTCTAAGTAAACAAGATGCAAAACATGATAAACATCACATGCAATCAAATAATAAACGTGACATGATATGGCCATTATCACATAGCTCCTTTGATCTCCATCTTGGGGCTCCATGATCATCTTGTCACCGGCTTGACACCATGATCTCCATCATCATGATCTCCATCATCGTGTCTCCATGAAGTTGCTCGCCAACTATTACTTCTACTACTATGGCTAACGCGTTTAGCAATAAAGTAAAGTAATTTACATGGCGTTTCTTGATGACACGCAGGTCATATAAAAGAATAAAGACAACTCCTATGGCTCCTGCCGGTTGTCATACTCATCGACATGCAAGTCGTGAATCCTATTACAATAGCATGAACATCTCATACATCACATATAGATCATTCATCATTCATCACCACTTTGGCCATATCATATCACAAACCACTTGCTGCAAAAACAAGTTAGACGTCCTCTAATTGTTGTTGCAAGTTTTACGTGGCTGAATTAGGGTTCTAGCAAGAACGTTTTCTTACCTACGTTAAAGCCACAACGTGATTTGTCAACTTCTATTTACCCTTCATAAGGACCCTGTTCATCGATTCCGCTCCAACTAAAGTGGGAGAGACAGACACCCGCCAGCCACCTTATGCAACTAGTGCATGTTAGTCGGTGGAACCGGTCTCACGTAAGCGTACGTGTAAGGTTGGTCCGGGCCGCTTCATCCCACAATACCGCTGAAGCAAGAAAGGACTAGTAACGGCAAGAAAGATGACAAATCTACGCCCACAACTAATTGTGTCCTACTCGCGCAAGAAGAACTACGCATAGACCTAGCTCATGATGCCACTATTGGGGAACGTTGCAGAAAACAAAAATTTTCCTACTCGTTTCACCAAGATCATCTAGGAGTTCATCTAGCAATGAGTGATTAGATGCATCTACATACCTTTGTAGATCGCGAGCGGAAGCATTCAAAAGAACGGTGATGATGTAGTCGTACTCGACGTGATCCAAATCACCGATGACCAGCGCCGAACGGACGGCACCTCCGCGTTCAACACACGTACGGAACAGCCACGTCTCCTCCTTCTTGATCCAGCAAGCGAGGGAGGAGAGGTTGAGGGAGATGGCACCAGCAGCAGCACGATGGCGTGGTGTTGATGGAGCTGCAGTTCTCCGGCAGAGCTTCGCTAAGCACTATGGAGGTGGAGGAGGTGTTGGGGAGGGAGAAGGAGGCAACCAAAGGCCAAGGCGTTCAGGTATGAAGTCCCTCCTCTCCCCCACTATATATAGGGGTGCCAAGGGGGGTGGCCGGCCCTAGGAGATCCAATCTCCTAGGGGGTGCAGCGGCCAAGGGGGGGTTTCCCTCCCCCCCAAGGCACCTAGGAGGTGCCTTACCCTCCTAGGACTCTTCCCCCCTTAAACCCTAGGCGCATGGGCCTATGTGGGGCTGGTGCCCTTGGCCCATTAGGTCAAGGCGCACCCCCTTACAGCCCATGTGGCCCCCCGGGACAGGTGGACCCACCCGGTGGACCCCCGGGACCCTTCCGGTGGTCCCGGTACAATACCGATAACCCCGAAACTTGCCCCGATGCCCGAAACAGGACTTCCCATATATAAATCTTTACCTCCGGACCATTCCGGAACTCCTCGTGACGTCCGGGATCTCATCCGGGACTCCGAACAACATTCGGGTTACTACATATACATATCCCTACAACCCTAGCGTAACTGAACCTTAAGTGTGTAGACCCTACGGGTTCGAGAGACAAGCAGACATGACCGAGACGACTCTCCGGTCAATAACCAACAGCGGGATCTGGATACCCATGTTGGCTCCCGCATGCTCCACGATGATCTCATCGGATGAACCACGATGTCGAGGATTCAATCAACCCCGTACACTATTCCCTTTGTCCATCGATATGTTACTTGCCCGAGATTCGATCATCGGTATCCCAATACCTCGTTCAATCTCGTTACCAGCAAGTCACTTTACTCGTACCGTAATGCATGATCCTGTGACCAGACACTTGGTCACTCTGAGCTCATTATGATGATGCATTACCGAGTGGGCCCAGTGATACCTCTCCGTCATACGGAGTGACAAATCCCAGTCTTGATCCATGTCACCCAACAGACACTTTCGGAGATACCCGTAGTCTACCTTTATAGTCACCCAGTTACGTTGTGACGTTTGGCATACCCAAAGCACTCCTACGGTATCCGGGAGTTACACGATCTCATGGTCTAAGGAAAAGATACTTTGACATTGCAAAACTCTAGCAAACGAACTATACGATCTTGTGCTATGTTTAGGATTGGGTCTTGTCCATCACATCATTCTCCTAATGATGTGATCTCGTTATCAATGACATCAAGTGTCCATAGTCAGGAAACCATGACTATCTGTTGATCAACGAGCTAGTCAACTAGAGGCTCACTAGGGACATGTCGGTGTCTGTTATTCACACATGTATTACGATTTCCGGATAACACAATTATAGCATGAATAAAGACAATTATCATGAACAAGGAAATATAACAATAATGCTTTTATTATTGCCTCTAGGGCATATTTCCAACAATGCTATGCATAGTGGTTTAAATAACTTATTTTTCTTATATTGGAAAGTAATTCAGAATTTGTTTCTGTTTCAATTAGAGCTCTGATGCAGACAAGGATTGTGTGCTTGTACATGTCACTCGCTATGAGGCGGATGACCTGAGTATACGCACTGGGAAAACATAGTTCTTAGGTTGTTGGATCCTGGAAGCCATTTGCGCTAATACCAATGTCGAGTTGTATTGCAGCATTAGTGTTGTCAGGCGTGTTGTCCAGGGTGTACTGAAGCACAAGAAGTTCAAAGCTACTCCTTCATTTGTGAGGCACATTGTTCTTGTCAAGCTTATGCAGGAAGATGACGTGGCATGCCTCCACAAATAAGTTTATGAGTGGCAAGGCCACAAGGTTGTCTTCATGAAGGTTCACAAGATTGAGCTGTTGTCGGACGTCCTCGATGATGTTCATGGCAAGGTCCGTCTTGGGTCCAGCCCAAATTAGATCGAGGCATGAAATAGTTGCCCCAGCTAGAGTTTAATAGTAGTTTGGATTGTGTCTAATTATCTGAACCTTGCCTGTTATTGAGCCCTCTAGGGCTAGTACTCTGTTTGAATCCGTCTATGGGAACTGCTACTACTTTTGTGTGGTCGTGAATCATGTGAGAACCATCGTAATTGTTGCCGCAACAGATGCGTCCTCACTAGTTTTTTCATGAATATGGCATGGTAAGACATAAGTTGTCATGGTTTATAATACGAGCAGTGTGTGTTTGATGAAATGGAGTACTAGTTCGAGAACTGTGCACTGACATATACATAAGTACTTGTAAACATTGTTGGTGCTGCCCCACTTGTAAGCAGTTGTGCAAAACACGGCACATTGGCTCAGCTCGCTTCAACACTAGGCTATCGACCAGCTAACAATCAACAATCAGCTGTCTGACATATAAGCAACTACGTATCTTGTTACAGTGGTTCATGCAATTAACTGAGGCCAGAATGTAAATTCCAAACGTTCACATGCTAGTCCAGCGTTCATGTGGAACACTCACATTAAACTCGGCTTCATAAAAAACTTGAAAAACATAAGTTAAGCAATTTTATACATCTCAATGATTCATAGAACATAACAAACATATACTAGTTCATAGCCAAAGACAAAGTTGTGAGAAGGTTTATAAATCAGGAAAAAACAAGCAATGCTTCTCTGAGCAAAGGGCCTCCCGGCAGGCTTAAATTTCCTGGAGTTCACTGTAGTTTTTCTTGTTCCCACCATCTAGGGTTAGGTTCTCTAATTCCAGAATAACCAATTATAATTGTTGTCTCAAGTGGAATGCTGAACTGAACCATGCAGTGTACTGACCAGCTGAAATTCTCGTGCATTCCACTAAATTTAAGCACCGCTATTTGCAGAAATAAGCAGACCACAATGCCTCTTTTCCGTGCACCTGTCCAACAAACTGCCGTGCAGCCGTGCCAGCTAGTCCTCGGTCCATGGATGAACTGGTAGAAAGTGCATTCCGAACTAGGATGCAGTTGTTTTCGATCGTTCCTACACCGTAATCAGGAAGTAATACGTATGAATCAACTTCTTTTAGATTGCGTTGGCCATTCAACCTAGTTACTACCAATGTAGGAATACCTGGAAGACTGGTGGTTAGACGACGACGGTGAGGGATAGCCATCTCATTTTGCGCAGTTCTACTAAAACTGAGGTGTGTGATTTTGATTGCGCGGATGGAAACAGTATGGAGACAAACATCCCGAAATGATATGGAGATAGACATCCCTGTTTGCGCAAATACAAAATACAGTTATTTAAACAGTGACAGATATTTGCAGTGGCGTATGATTAACAGCAGCATCTATTGTGTTATAACTGGCACTAGATTGACAGTATGAAAGTGCCCTTAAGTAAGTAGCATCACATCACATCAACACTGCCACTAGATTAACATGCATAACAATATCATTAGTATTACTCTCATGAGAGTAGCACATGGTCAGTAAATGTGCAATCAAATTTGTGTAGTTCCACTAGGATGAAGCAATGTTAGCGGCGTGAGATTTAAGTGTAACTGCCAAAACAAAATTCATGGGAAATAAAGCAAGACGGAAGCACTTCATAAAATGGTGGTGGCATTGCTTCAATTTATCGATGGCACTAGACCATTACTTATAGTGACATTACGTGGCATTGCTTAGTGCTTCATGTGATTTTACATTAATGGTAGCGATATGGGCGTAGGGACAGAAGGCACATAAAGTGGTGAGGCAGATGTAGTTGCTGAGAGTGGCAAACACTCAGGCAGCATGTCTGCATTTGTCCCATTTTTTATCTCCTCGGCGACATTTTCCTATGTGAGCACAGGAAATCTAGACCTGCTCATTCTCATTTGCATTGTCCCCCAACACCCGTCACTTTCTTTCCTTTTTCAACCAAGAGACAGGTCCACTTCCCTCACCCTTCGCCATCCACCATGCGTTCTTCGTCTTTTCAATCAAGAGACCGGTTGGGTAGCCAGTATCTACTACTTTCCCCAGTTTCCTCTTAGAACCAAGTCCTAGATTCATGCTACAACTTTCCCACTTTCTTCCCTGTTTGAACCAGCTCTTAGAGTCGACTGTATGAACTAGCTTTACCTCTATAATAGTAAAAGTCTAGGTGGCTTTGGAACAGCAGATGGAAGTAGAAAAATATCCACACGGAGCCAAGTGGGGAGCTAGGGCAGTAGAGCAAGGCAGGTTTCGAAGGAATATATACCCGAGGGTCGTCGACATGTGGCAAAGACGGTGTCGAGAGGCCGCATCTTGGACACAATACCGCAGGGAGGAAGAAGGGGTTGGAGGCCCTCCCGAGCCGACACTCTCTCAGAGAGAACAACACGGCAGCCGATCGGGACGCACGGGCAGCCGTTGGTCTCCTCCCTCGCCGCCGACGACATCGTGAACGATGCACCTACACGCCTGCCCCGGTCGAGGTTATCCGGCCGGATTTGTGACCAACCGTGAGCAGAGAGAGAGTGTGGCCACCTATGTCTTGCTTAGATCTGGAGAGCATGAGAGAGTGAATGAGAGGAACCCTACTAAAGCAAGCACTAAGCCTCCTGCTTATATATATAGTGGAGTGATTTTGTTGTACCAGCTTCAAAAAAATGCGCTCCTACGTGTACCCTCTAGTGGGTGTGAGAGAACTAGTGCGTGCGTGCACCACTTCTCTTCGTGAGAGTACAATATATTATGCCCAAAGAACGTTCACCACAAGAGTAATAGTATAAGTGTGTGATGTGTGAGCTAAAATAAAATGTGTGTGACGTCTTTTGTTTTTTAGAAGTTCTGAGGCTAGGGTGTGAAGAGCACATATGTGTGTGACGTCTACCTGCAAATAGACGGTGGGTGCGAGAGGACTTGGGAGAGTCGTGACTCGTGAGGGGGCGTGTGCTTGAGAGAGAGGGGGGCACGTATCAATGCAATGCATGTGTCCGTAAATCATTATCCGACAAACGTTCGCCACAAGCCTTTTCCTGATGAACGCCGTAAGAACCGTTTGATCAGCATCCCACAATGTCAGTTTTGCCATGCCATTTAACAGAACAGCCACTCCTCCTACACACAAATCTTCCACGTGAGTGTTAGCAACTGCCGTATGCTCCGTCCGTTCCAAAATGCAGTGCATATAGCTTTATTGAAAATTTGAACCTCCCAAACTTTTACGAGTTTTTGTGCACCAAATTGCACATGTAGAATACCCAGTATATATCATTTCATTCATCTTTGAGAGGTAACTATAAATATGGGGGAGGAGTCTATAAATAAAGACCATCGTATCACCTGCAACAATTTCAAGCATACTTTGGTGTGGAGGAATATCATAGGAACTCTATATTATATGATTTTTATAGGATTTTTTCCTTTAGAGCCAATTCGTTCATAGGAATAGATTCATATACTACACATTTCAAAGGAAATAAAGATGATATCATTTTTATACCGTTAGAGCCACTTGGTTCATATGAATGGATTCCTATACTCCCATAATTTCGAAGGCAAATCAACATTAGCGTATATTCAATAGAAAAGTTCCTTGATATGAACCAAATTACATCTCTTTTCTAATCCCTCCTCATAGGAATTGAGATACATGTCATCTCTAGATCCAATAGAAAAGTTTCAATGATGTGAACCAAATGACATCTCTTTTCCAATCCGTACTCATAGGAATTTAGATACTCCATGTCATCTCTTTCCATACAACTTCCATGTATACATCTTCTATTCCTAAATAGCTAGTACAACCCACTAGTAGCCTTTTCCAAGACATGCAACTATGGCACAAGAACTATATAGTGTGCGAATAACTTTGAAAGATGGTCGCTGGATGAAGCTAATCCGACAGTGCAGAGATGGAAAATCCGAGCACTATAGGCCGTTGGATATCATCAACATTCCACCAGATCTGCCACATGTACAATTTAGAAGACTCCATGGTTGAACTTAAACATAATGCACAAACCTCCAAACACAAGCACTTCTCCTTTCTTCTAGAATCTTCCGTATCATAATTGATTTTTTTCTAAATGAATTGCCATTTTTTTTACTTTATGCTTTACAATGCACAACCCCATGAATCTTAACATTTTTATAAAACTAATTGATTTTGAATGAGATGAGCTATAAGAACTAAACGAACATCTACATTATGCATATCTGACTCAAATCTTTACATGCTATAGTGTGTATTTGTTCATAATTTGGTTTCCAAATCTCATGCATTCAATGCATGTGTACCTTACTAGTTTTGAGTAGAGTAGAAAATTTCACGTGGCCCCGGGTATATCAAAATGCAGGTCCCATGCATCATTGCCTTTCAGTCGAACCTACGTCCACAATTTTGTGTATGTACTATATCTCAACTGGTCCCCGAACCTAAAATGCTGCCTTGTTCCCATAAAACCAACCGGCCCACACATATTTAAGGCGTCGACTTGAACTCAATCCCTCTCCCATTTACTATGACGTGGCCCCGCACGTCATAGTACTCCTACAAACCCTACCGCTGCACGCATCATCGGTTTTCTTCAAGAGGACGAGGGAGAAGCCGATTTGTAGTGGAGGCACTTTAAAAAAAGGATGTGTAGTGGAGACCCCAACCCTAGGGTGCCCTAGGTAGCTGCCGCACGCATCATTGGTTTTCTCTTTTCTTTATGCTCTTGCGCCCTAGAGTGAAATGATGGTTCATTCGTCTGTCCAGCTTAATGTGGGAAATGTGGGGCTTTGTGATTTGACCCCTCATCACTCATTTTCTACTACTGCGGCGCTACAACCGGGGTGCATCCAATTCCAGCCGCTGCTCTGAACTGTAATTTGGTGCATTGCACATGGAACAAGACGGTGGATGAGCCACATGTCGGCCAAAGGGGTCATGTTAAGTGTGTTGCCATTTCGTGTGCGGACTGACCCTGCTTGAGTTGCTACGCCAACACGACAGGAGCAGCCTACCACTTGGTTTTGCTCCGTGGTGAATCCCAACTATATTGATCTAAAAAGATAAATACTGAACTACCCTCTCTATCTTGTTTTTTAGGTGTCTCGGTTTATAGGGCGTGCACGTAGTTCCAGGTCATTCATTTGACTAACTAAATATGAGTTACTATGTCATGAAAATTATATCATTGGATTCTTAAGCGGATGTAGTTTCTAACTTATACTGTTCATCACATATATAGCCAGTTAAAATCTCAACCTAGAATGACGTGCATGCCATGTAAACCAATACGGAGGAAGTAGTAAAAATAAGGTGATTTTATTGAGCGATCGGCAGGGGAGCATGGCCTGTCATGCGGTCCCACGTGTCATGATGTACCAAGGCGATGCGCGTGTCCCTCTTGAGGCAGAAGCAATACTACGTGGTTTGAGATGATGGCAAACGGAGGTGTGAAATAATGGTGGCTTCATCCATCTGGGAAGGTGCGGCATTGTGGTTTGATGTCTCATTGCTCATTACTACTGCTGGGGTGGTACGACTGGGGTGCGTCCCCCCTGCTGTTCTGCACTATTATTTGGTGCTTGATACGTCGACCCGGTTGCTTTATGTCCCACATGTCGGTGAGAGGAAGTACAGAGTTCATGAAAGTGAGCGTCGATGGAGGAGAACAAGACACAACTTGGTTTTTGCTGCTTCGCGCGATCCATCGATACAAACCCGTACTAAAAAAGGTGAGGGCGGGTCTTTTCCTGCGCGGCAGGTAGGGGAGTTTGGCATAGTCTGTTCGAGGCAAGGAGGCAAGAAGGGAAACAAGCAAATAAAGGTTGAGCGACTTAATTTTCGGAAAATCTGATTTTACGGAGTACATACCCACTAGGGTTTATAGGGCTCTTATAAAAAACATTTGTTTTTCCATTTTATAAGTTTCAATTCTACTATTAGTAGTAGTACCATCACATGTTGGATTTCGAGGTGTGTTAGATCACCCGATGCAAGCACTGTCAAGAGAAAACTCACCAATGCATGTAGAAGTTCATGGAAATTTAGTGGTCATTCATGCAATCGTTCTAATTAATGCCTCAGTAAACATAACTTCTTGAGAAAAACGAGCGTACTAATTACTTGTGCAAACTGCAAAATTAATTCCACCACTCACCGTCTACCTTGGTTGGAGAGATTTTGAAATTGAGCCATAAACTGGAAAGGAGGGAGTAGTAACTTTTGTCTCGATTACTATTTGTGGCCTTGTATAGATTAAAAATGTATTTTTTATAGTGGCCTTCTATAAGGCTGGTCATAGTGGGGAGTAACTTAGACTAGTAACATGCATATGTTACTAGTAACATGCATATGTTACTAGTCTATGTTACTAGTCTTACTACCTCTATAGTGCATATCATCATAGATTAGTATCATAGGTGGTCTCATTTAGTGTCATGCACGACACATAGTAGCATCACATTTATTATGTTACGGTATCTACCTATGTTACTATAATCATCTCTCTCTTCTCTAATTGCCTGCCACATAAGCATATTTGCGAGTCCCAAGTGCTTGATACTACTTATGTTACCCCCACTATGGCCAGCCTTAGTAAATGGAGGGAGTACTAAAGGACATATCTATTCCAAACAATATGATAATCTCTCTAACCAAGGTAGGGACGAGGAGTAAACGGAGGGAGTAGTAAAAATTTTCTCCTCATCCTGCGAGCCACCGCGTGTGTGGGCGAGGGAGCGGGCGTAAGGCGTACAATACTACTAGTAAGGAAGCTTCACCTCATCCTGCGAGCCACCGCACCCATGGCCGGGGGAGAAGACGTACTAAGCAAGCTTCTCCTTGTTCTGCGAGTTGACGGGACACATCAAAAGTACTCCAGTGTATAGAGCCTTGCCTCTAAGGTAGGCCCCACATGGTTTGCCTCTTTTTTAACATAAAACATCAAGTCGCAATTTGTTTGTTCACCCGTGGTAGACGATCCTCCCTCCATCAAGTGGACAACCAGTACACGTGTCAAATTACCATGTGGGTTGCCTTTTCGTAAAGAAATGAGCTCCACCGTGTACCCGCGTGGGTGTGGTTGGGAAAGAGACGGGAGTACGTGTGCCATGCGTGCACCTCTTCTCTTCGTGGACGTCCCCCACCTACGTGGGTCTATGTGAGAGTGATACAAACCTAGACATAATGCACCGTCCATCCCCATGCCTCCGCCCAGTCCAACCACCAGTCACCACCTTGCCTCACTCCTCCTCACCTTATCTATCATCTTTCTCCCTCCATTTTTATATACAAGGCCACTATAAAAATTACAATTTGCAGATATACAAAGCCACTAACACTAATCGATGCAATATTAATGATGTTTTCCTCGTAGTACTAGCAAAGGAGGACATTAATTATCCCTTGCTTGCATGCGGGAGTGTGAACATTGGCTTGATGTGCATGAGAGAGAAGAATACACATTAATTTAAATGGCAAACAAGGAAACAAGGTGGCTTGCAACATTGACTTAGAAGACATTAATTTTTGCCTTGGTACCTGTAAAATGGAGTCCGATAAAATTCTCGAGATACCATTTTTCCGATAAAATTCCCTGTATTGGTCAATCACAACAGGTGTTTTGTAAAAAAATGCATCTTGATGTTCCGTGCAATGCACGGGCATCTTGCTAGTCCATGAAAACAATACATGGCAAAATTCCATGGCAAACAAGGGATTTGAATCTGCTGGGAGGGGCTGTTTGGATCTTGCCTGGGGTAGCCAAAATATTGGCGACCCTTTTGTCCACCGGTGCCTTTGCCACCGATGCACGAGGAATGGCTCGGGTGCTCATGCATCCTCCAGCGCACATGTTGGAGACGAGCTCGCACGAGCTGTGCTTTTTGTCCCACCACACCGCCCGAGCCCCCCGCAGACCGACCAGCAACCTGCAAATTACGCTATCCAACCGAAGCCACACACATTATGACAGCAACTCAACCAACCGGATGAAATTCATGCAAACACGGCGATATTTCATATAAACAACGATCGAAATCATATAAAATACCGGATTTTCATAGAAACATGACGGATTTCATTACATTCAAATGAACTACGAGGTGCTAGTTCTGGACAACACAGGTATATAATACCTGTCCTAAATGGTCGTCCGCCGATCCATTTGTGTTCCTCATGTCCGGCAGCATGATCACTGGACTGTCGGAAGCCCCGGAGGTATATGCTTCAGTGCAAAGGACGGCTCGCTTCCCCACTGCCCAACTGATATCATGCTGATGCCGAAGATGATGGTGGAAGGGGGCTTCCCCGCATCCGTGGAGCCCATGCAGGGTCGACGAAGGTCCTCGCAACAAAAAGATCCGGCAAGACTCCTACTGTGTACGCCGGTGTCGCCTCCGCGGTAGACTTCATGGGACCCAAGCGGCGGTGGCCTCCCGTGTTCTACTTCTCCATGATGAAGGCAGAAGACGTGGATGCGCTGGCCACCGACTCGTCGCTCTCTCCGCACCCGGCTTCTATCATTGCTTGCATGGCGCAACCACCGACATGGGAGTCTCAGCCACAGAAACGGGAGACGTGGTACGAGGCGGCGGCATGGATGGCAGCAACGACGCCCGTGCGCCGCTCCTCGTCTAGCTGGCCCTGAGTGGCGAGCTGCTGAACTGCGCGCCGGCTTGGGGCGGCAACTGGATCCACCGAGTGAGGGGAGGGAGGTGGATCAACAACCTGCATACCTCGTATCCGGCGGGCTCGGCGGGCCACCCAGCCGGCTTGGATGCGGGATAACTATTCTTCGTAAGCCATTGTAAGAGTGGACAAAATGGAGAAGGAGGAGATAGGGGAGCGGCGGAGGTGTGCGAGTCTTGGCCGACGTTTGGCCTCGTTTAAGTAGGAGATTAAATAGATAGCGGGCGGGAGGAGCTCGGCCGGTGTTGCATTTAATACCGGGCCAGTCATGAACGGACGTGTGTCCTGAGTGGGTTTCTTGGCTTCCAGATGGGCGGGTTTCATGGAGGCGTTTGAATGCGGCAAGGAGTCGTGTTCAGCCGGGCATGCAGCGAGTGGTGTCCTCGACTCTGACGTACGACACCACGCCGTTCTTCCACTGACGTGTGGGCTCTTTGGGTACATGGCCTGCATGTTAGTGACCCAATACAGGCGGCGCACATTAGAGGAACTTTTGGTGGGCCAGGGCGGTCAGAAGCTGGCATTTCATAAACCGATGATTGTTCATTGAGTGTGACGTAATCTATTTCATATAGATAAGCCTACTATGTTGATAGCCCGTTCGATACATTGTGATTCATATATACCACTGCAAACATCAATGTTCTGCCTATCACAAATAAGATTGATTAATACATGTAACAATCCATGTCCTTAACTAAGGGTGCATGCACGTATAGATTGAGTGTGTGTCTTGCGTCGTGTGTTGTGTGCATGCAGGCGTGCGAGTGTTGCGTGTGTGCAAGGGTACGTTTTAGTGTTACATGCATTTGTGCGTATGTGCGTGTATTCGTGAGTGCATGTGTACATGTCAGTGTTGCATGTCTGCATGCGTGCGTGTGTTTATTATGTGTACGTGTAAGTGTTGCATGCATGCATGCGTGCGTGCATGTGTACGTGCGGGGTGAGACTACACGTCAGTCGACTGACTTTTCATCTCTGGTCATTATATTTTCCAGCTGTTGGATACGAAATTAAGGGCCTGTAGTTTATCTTCAAACTCCACCCCCAAGCCGCCAGCCAACACCGGCCGAACCGCCGGCCCCCGCCGCCCACGGCCGGCCCGTGATACGTCTCCAACGTATCTATAATTTTTGATTGCTCCATGCTACTTTATCTACTGTTTTAGGCAATATTGGGCTTTATTATCCACTTTTATATTATTTTTGGGACTAACCTATTAACCGGAGGCCCAGCCCAGATTTGCTGTTTTATGCCTATTTCAGTGTTTCGAGGAAAAGGAATATCAGACGGAGTCAAAACGGAACGAAATCAATTGGAGAAGTTATTTTTGGAAGGAAAGCCACCGGATAGACTTGGACTCTACGTCAGAAGATACAGGAGCTGGCCACGAGGGTGGGGGCGCCCCCCTGGGCGCGCCCCCTGCCTCGTGGGGTCCCCGTAGCTCCACCGACGTACTTCTTGCACCCATATATACCTACGTACCATAAAACTTCCAGAACAGAAGATAGATCAGGAGTTCCGCCGCCGCATGCCTCTGTAGCCACCAAAAACCAATCGGGACCCTGTTCCGGCACCCTGCCGGAGGGGGATCCCATCACCGGAGGCCATCTTCATCATCCCGACGCTTTCCATGACGAGGAGGGAGTAGTTCAACCTCGGGGCTGAGGGTATGTACCAGTAGCTATGTGTTTGATCTCTCTCTCGTGTTCTCTCTCGTGTTCCCTCTATGGCATGATCTTGATGTATCCCGAGCTTTGCTATTGTAGTTGGATCTTATGATGTTTCTCCCCCTCTACTCTCTTGTTATGAATTGAGTTTCCCCTTTGAAGTTATCTTATCGGATTGAGTCTTTTATGAGAACACTTGATGTATGTCTTGCCATGATTATCTGTGGTGACAATGGGATATCATGTGCCACTTGATGTACATTTTGGTAATCAACTTGCGGGTTTCGTGCCATTGCGAACCTATGCATAGGGGTTGGCACACGTTCTTGACTCTCCGGTAGTAGCTTTGGGGCACTCTTTGAAGTACTTTTATGTTGGTTGGATGAATCTGAGATTGTGTGACGCATATCGTATAATCATGCCCACAGATACTTGAGGTGACAATGGAGTATCTAGGTGACATTAGGGTTTTGGTTGATTTGTGTCTTAAGGTGTTATTCTAGTATGAACTCTATGATCGATTGAGCGGAAAGAATAGCTTTATGTTATTTTACTATGAACTCTTGAATAGATAGAATAGAAAGGATAACTTTGAGGTGGTTTCGTACTCTACCACAATCTCTACGTTTGTTCTCCGCTATTAGTGGCTTTGGAGTGACTCTTTGTTGCATGTTGAGGGCTTGGTATATGATCTATCTATGTTATTATTGTTGAGAGAACTTGCACTAGTGAAAGTATGAACCCTAGGCCTTGTTTCATATCATTGCAATACCTTTTACGCTCACTTTTATCGCTTGTTACCTTGCTATATTTATTATTTCAGATTACAAAAACCTATATCTACTATCTATTTTGCACTTGTATCTTCATCGCTTCGCCGAACTAGTGCACTTATACAATTTACCATTGTATTGGGTGTGTTGGGGACACAAGAGACTCTTTATTATTTGGTTGCAGGGTTGTTTGAGAGAGACCATCTTCATCCTATGCCTCCTACGGATTGATAAACCTTAGGTCATGCACTTGAGGGAAATTTGCTACTGTCCTACAAACCTGTGCACTTGCAGGCCCAACAACATCTACAAGAAGAAGGTTGTGTAGTAGATATCAAGCTCTTTTCTGGCACCGTTGCTGAGGAGGTTAGCGCTTGAAGGTATATCTTTAGATCTTGCAATCGAATATTTTTGTTTCTTGTTTAATACTAGTTTAGTTTATAAAAGAAAACTACAAAAAAATGGAATTAAGTCTGTCACATACGCTTCATCTTTTTATTATCTTTCGTGAGTATGATGGAAAGGAAAATTGTGCTCAAGTACTAGAAGAAGAATTACATAGAATTCTTGGCATAAAATATGTGAATGATGAGCATGATTGCAATTTTGTTAGCATGAATTCCTTGAATATCCATGATACTACTGATATGCAAAGCGACAAGCTTGGGGAAGCTATGTTTGATGGAGATGATATTTCTTGTCCCCCAAGCTTTGATGAGCAAATTTACTATGATGAAAGCATGCCTCCTATCTATGATGATTATTGTGATGACACGTATGCTTTAAAGAATAATGATAACCATGAAATGTGTCATCTTGATCTTAATTTTCAATCACATGATAGTTATTTTGTTGAGTTTGCTCCCACTACTATTCATGAGAAGAAATTTGCTTATGTGGAGAGTAGTAAATTTTCTATGCTTGTAGATCACGAAAAGAATGTTTTAGGTGCTGGTTATATTGTTGAATTCATTCATGATGCTACTGAAAATTATTATGAGAGAGGAACATATGCTTGTAGGAATTGCAATAATATCAAGTTTCCTCCCTATGTGCTTAAATTCTTGAAGCTATGCTTGTGCTACCTTCCTATGCTAGTTGATTATTGTTCCCATAAGTTGTTTGCTCACAAAATCCCTATGCATAGGAAGTGGTTTATGCTTAAATGTTCTAGTCATATACTTCATGATGCTCCCATTATGTTTCAATCCTTATCTTTTATGTGAGCATCATTGTCATCATCATGCCTAGCTAGAAAGGCATTAAAGAAAAGCGCTTGTTGGGAGACAACCCAATATTTACCCTTACTGTTTTTGTGTGTCAACATGATTATGCTACTGTAGTAATCACGTTTTATAGCTTTTTGTTTCAATAAAGTGCCAAGTAGAACCTTTGGGAAGACTTGGGTGAAGTTTATATGATCTTGCTGTAAAAAGCAGAAACTTTTGCGCTCACGAGAATAGCTGCCATGATTTACTGGAGAGTGATTTTAGGTTGATTCGTTTTTCAGATGATTAATAGACAAATTAGTCAGGTCCAGCAATTTATTTCATAATTTTTGGGCTTCCATAGGTATACGTTTGATAGAGATTACTACAGACTGTTCTGTTTTTGACAGATTCTATTTTCTATGTGTTGTTTGCTTATTTTGATGCATCTATGGCTAGTATTAAGTGGTATGAACCATAGATAAGTTAGAATACAGTAGATATTACACCAATATGAATTTAGAATGAGTTCATTACAGTACCTAAGTGGTGGTTTTATTTTCTTATACTAACGGAGCTTACGAGTTTTGTGTTGAGTTTTGTGTGGTTCAAGTTTTCAAGTTTTGGGTAAAGATTCGATGGACTATGGAATAAGGAGTGGCAAGAGCCTAATATTGGGTATTCCCAAGGCATCCCAAGGTAATATTCAAGGACAAACAAGAGCCTAAGCTTGGGGATGCTCCGGAAGGCATCCCCTCCTTCGTCTTCGTTCATCGGTAACTTTACTTGGAGCTATATTTTTATTCACCACATGATATGTGTTTTTCTTGGAGCGACATTTTATTTTATTATTTTTTGATTTATGTTAGTCATAATAATGTTTTGCATCTTTAGTTTCAATAAAAAAGTCAAGGATAGCCTTTGCCATGCTTATTTTGCTAGTATACATGTTGCTGTTTGAAAACAGAAAGTTTACCGCTGTTGCAAAAATTCCCTAGAAAAGTGAGAGAATGGTATAACGTTGAATATTTTTGAATATTAAGATCTGATAAATTTATTACAGTGGGAATTTTAGTTCATAATTTTTGGAGTCAGGTAAGTATTGATACTCTTGCATTCTTTACAGACTATACTGTTTTGACAGATTGCTGTTATGTTTGCATTGTTTGCATATGTTTGCTTGTTTAATGATTCTATTTGAGGATATGAGTATTAAATATACAGAGGCATTTAGTATTCAATGTCGAATAATAATGTTAGTGATTTGTTACAGTAGAAAATGATAAGGTTTTACATTGGTTTATACTAACCTATCTCACGAGTTCTTGTTGAGTTTGTTGTGAATGAAGCTTTTGATAAAAGAAGAGAAACCATGATATGAGAGGAATTAAGGAGACACAAAAGTTCAAGCTTGGGGATTCCCAAGGCACCCCAAGACCATATTTCAAGAAGTCCCAAGCATCTAAGTTTGGGGATGCCCCGGTAGGCATCCCACCTTTCTTCTTCCACAACTATCAGTTAGTATCGGTTGAGCCTAAGTTTTTGCTTCTTCACATGAGTTGTTCTATCCTTGCAATGTAGTTTTCTTTAGCTTTGCTTGATGTTTGAATAAAGTATCAATATCTAAAATTATTAAATGGGAGAGTCCTCACATAGTTGCCTAATTATTCGACTACACATTGATCTTCACTTATATCTTGTTGGAGTAGTTTGTCGTTTGCTCATAGTGCTTCACTTATATATTTTGAGCATAATAATTTTTGCTCCAGTACTTCACTTATATATTTTAGAGCACGGTGATGGATTTGTTTTAAAGAAACTATTGAACTCTCATGCTTCGCTTATATTATTTTGAGAGTCATTAATAGCATGGTAATTTGCTTAATACTAATATACTTGGTATTCAAGATATGTGAAACTTTCTTTTGAGTGCGTTGAATGCTAAGATAAGTTTGATGCTTGATAATTGTTTTGAGATATGGAGATGATAATATCAAAGTCGTGCTAGTTGAGTAATTTTGAATTTGAGAAAATGCTTGTGTTGAAGTTTGCAAGTCCCGTAGCATGCACGTATGGTTAAAGTTGTGTAACAAATTTGAAACATGAAGTGTACCTGGCTTGTGCATCCTTATGAGTGGCGGTCGGGAACGAGCGATGGTCTTTTCCTACCAATCTATCCCCCTAGGAGCATGCGTGTAGTACTTGATTTTTCATGACTTCTAAATCTTTGCAATAAGTATATGAGTTCTTTTGACTAATGTTGAGTCCATGGATTATACGCACTCTCACCTTTCCGCCTTTGCTAGCCTCTTCGGTACCGTGCATTGCCCTTTCTCACCTTGAGAGTTGGTGCAAACTTCGTCGATGCATCCAAACCCCGTGATACGATACGCTCTATCACACATAAACCTCCTTATATCTTCCTCAAAACAGCCACCATACCTACCTATTATGGCATTTCCATAGCCATTCCGAGATATATTGCCATGCAACTTCCACCATCATCATCATGACATACATTAATTTTGTCATATTGCCATTGCATGATCATGTAGTTGACATCATATTTGTGGCAAGGCCATCATGCATTATTTTTCATACATGTCACTCTTGATTCATTGCAACATCCCGGTACACCGCCGGAGGCATTCATATAGAGTCATATCTTGTTCTAAGTTTCGAGTTGTAATCCTTATGTTGTAATCAATAGAAGTGTGATGATCATCATTATTAGAGCATTGCCCAAAAGAAAAAAAAGAAAAAAAAAGAAAGGCCAAAAGAAAAAAAAGGAAAGGCCCAAAAAAAGAAAAAGAAAAAAAGGAAAAGAAAAAAGGGCAATGCTACTATCTCTTTTTCCACACTTGTGCTTCAAAGTAGCACCTTGCTCTTCATGTAGTGAGTCTCATATATTGTGCTTCAAAGTAGCACCTTGTTCTTCATGTAGTGAGTCTCATAAGTTGTCTTTTTATACTAGTGGGAATCTTTCATTATAGAACTTGGCTTATATATTCCTACGATGGGCTTCCTCAAATGCCCTAGGTCTTCATGAGCAAGCAAGTTGGATGCACACCCACTAGTTTTCTTTTGTTGAGCATTCATAGCTCTGGTGCATCCGTTGCATGGCAATCCCTACTCCTCATGTTGACATCAATTAATGGGCATCCACATAGCCCGTTGATTATCCTCACAATGTGAGACTTTCTCCTTTTTGTCTTCTCCACACAATCCCCTTCATCATATTCTATTCCACCCATAGTGCTATATCCATGGCTCACGCTCATATATTGCGTGAAGGTTGAAAAAGTTTGAGATTATTTAAGTATGAAACAATTGCTTGGCTTGTCATCAGGGGTATAGAAGTTGGGAACATCTTTGTATGATGAAAATGAAGCATATCCTAACTATATGATTTTGTAGGGATGAACTTTCTTTTGCCATGCTATTTTGAGAAGACATAATTGCTTTATTAGTATGCTTGAAGTATTATTACTTTTATGTCAATATGAACTTTTGTCTTGAATCTTATGGATCTGAATATTCATGTCACAATTAAGAAGATTTACATTGAAATTATGCCAAAGTATCACTCCGCATCAAAAAAGTCTTTTTTATCATTTACCTACTCGAGGACGAGCAGGAATTAAGCTTGGGGATGCTTGATACGTCTCCAACGTATCTATAATTTTTGATTGCTCCATGCTACTTTATCTACTGTTTTAGGCAATATTGGGCTTTATTATCCACTTTTATATTATTTTTGGGACTAACCTATTAACCGGAGGCCCAGCCCAGATTTGCTGTTTTATGCCTATTTCAGTGTTTCGAGGAAAAGGAATATAAGACGGAGTCAAAACGGAACGAATTCAACTGGAGAAGTTATTTTTGGAAGGAAAGCCATCGGATAGACCTGGACTCTACGTCAGAAGATACGGGAGCTGGCCATGAGGGTGGGGGGCACGCCCCGCCTGGGCGCGCCCCCCTGCCTCGTGGGGCCCCTGTAGCTCCACCGACGTACTTCCTGCAACCATATATACCTACGTACCCTAAAACTTACAGAACAGAAGATAGATCGGGAGTTCCGCCGCTGCAAGCCTCTGTAGCCACCAAAAACCAATCGGGACCCTGTTCCGGCACCCTGTCGGAGGGGGATCCCATCAACGGAGGCCATCTTATCATCCCGACGCATTCCATGACGAGCAGGGAGTAGTTTACCCTCGGGGTTGAGGGTATGTACCAGTACCTATGTGTTTGATCTCTCTCTCTCGTGTTCTCTCTCATGTTCCCTCTATGGCACGATCTTGATGTATCCCGAGCTTTGCTATTGTAGTTGGATCTTATGATGTTTCTCCCCCTCTACTCTCTTGTGATGAATTGAGTTTCCCCTTTGAAGTTATCTTATCGGATTGTGTCTTTTATGAGAACACTTGATGTATGTCTTGCCGTGATTATCTGTGGTGACAATGGGATATCATGTGACACTTGACGTACATTTTGGTGATCAACTTGCGGGTTTCGTGACATTGCGAACCTATGCATAGGGGTTGGCACACGTTCTTGACTCTCCGGTAGTAGCTTTGGGGCACTCTTTGAAGTACTTTTATGTTGGTTGGATGAATCTGAGATTGTGTGACGCATATCGTATAATCATGCCCATGGATACTTGAGGTGACAATGGAGTATCTAGGTGACATTAGGGTTTCAGTTGATTTGTGTCTTAAGGTGTTAATCTAGTATGAATTCTATGATGGATTGAGCGGAAAGAATAGCTTTATGTTATTTTACTACGAACTCTTGAATAGATAGAACAGAAAGGATAACTTTGAGGTGGTTTCGTACCCTACCATAATCTCTATGTTTCTTCTCCACTATTAGTGGCTTTGGAGTGACTCTTTGTTGCCTGTTGAGGGCTTGTTATATGATCTATCTATGTTATTATTGTTGAGAGAACTTGCACTAGTGAAAGTATGAACCCTAGGCCTGGTTTCATATCATTGCAATACCGTTTACGCTCACTTTTATCGAATGTTACTAGCTGTTTTTATTATTTCAGATTACAAAAACCTATATCTACTATCTATTTTGCACTTGTATCTTCATCTCTTCGCCGAACTAGTGCACTTATACAATTTACCATTGTATTGGGTGTGTTGGGGACACAAGAGACTCTTTGTTATTTGGTTGCAGGGTTGTTTGAGAGAGACCATCTTCATCCTACGCCTCCTACGGATTGATAAACCTTAGGCCGTCCACTTGAGGGAAATTTGCTACTGTCCTACAAACCTGTGCACTTGCAGGTCCAACAACGTCTAAAAGAAGAAGGTTGTGTAGTAGACATCAGCCCCCGCCACCACGCCCGCCCCGAAACCACTCCCCACCACCGGTCCACCGCCGTACCGGCCATCCCTCTAGGCTCCCCGCGCCGAGCTTTTTCTCCGGCGATCCCCACGCCACCGCCCAATCACCGCCTCCCCACCGCTGGCGACTGCCAACCAGAGGTCTCACGACTTCTAATACCCACCGACCACTAATTTATTACCATTTTGTCCTTCATATACGCATTGATGGGTGGGCCCTATGGTAATGTGCGCTGCTGAATGTGGACAGTTTGACTGGTCAATTGATCGTGTCATCAACAAATTACGGAGCTGTATGGTGAGCCAGTGACCGTATGATCACCCTAAAATGTATTTTATTAATGCAATATAGACTCAAACTACCATTTCTTTCTTTCATATACAGGCAGATAGGTGGGCCCCATGGTTACACGTCCCGATGGTGCAACACTAGTTGGGCCATGTGGAACGTTTGACTGGTCAATTGGTTGTGTCATCAACAAAATACGGAGTTGTGCGGGTGAGCCAGTGACTGTATAATCATGACATGTATTTTTTTAACACGGTACAGACGCAAGGGCTCATATATACGCGTTAGCACCCACCGCTATAAGTGCACACACGCAGACCCTACCCCTATGAGCACCTTTGAGAGAGTGAGCCAGCATATGATCTTGAGATTTTACGAAGTCAGCATAGGTGCCTCGTAGTCGAGTGGAACGTCTCCTCCCACCGAACGCACATCGCGGGAATATACTGAAATTAACCCATGATAAATGCGAGCACCGGAACTTTAACCTTGGTGGGCTCGTGAAACCACTGTCCTCCTAACTATCCAACCACATGTTGGTTAGCACGACAAAATGTATGTGGTGACCGTGATGAGCTTATTCTAAAGTCGAGTGACCATATCGTGCTTTCATTGAAATACAATGACCGTAAGTGTCGTCAACAAAATACAGAGCACGCATCAAATGCAAAGTTCGTCTGTGTCATCAAGAAAATACGGAGACGTATCGTGAGCTAGATACCGTATGATCACCACGAGAATGTATACAGTGACCGTAATGAGCATATTTTGAAGTCCAGTGACTGTATAGTGCTCTAGCTTCAAATACAGTGACTGTCACGTGTGAATGTGTCATGGGCATGCATACTTTTAGAGGGCCGAGAGATAGTTTGTGTGCGTACGTGAAAGTGGTGTAGAAAGAGGGGGTGCCCGGTGGAGACAAGGAGAGATATGCCCTTTGTTTCTCTTTACCGTGACTAATATGTTAGGAGAATATATAAACATTAACAATGCAGAACAAATATTTTTGGATGCACCATGCAATTAACTTTCATGTATAACATTCTAGTATTGTATATGCTTATTTTCTTAGTGGCCGATTGCATTTGTCGTGTGGTGGGCACATCATATCTAGTTGTAGTGGGTGAACATGAGGACTCATGGGTCGCTTCCATCCTGTACCACATAGATTGGACCGAGATGCTTTATACGAAGACCCTTGTGGAGTACTCGGCGTACAACACAAAGCTACCAGAGTTGTGGAGGACTCTATCCCCACTGGCGATAAGCCGACTATATATGATTTGTAACCCTAGACCCCGAGTATGTTATAGAAGCTTGGGGGCTAGTTCGTCAATAGTATACACACGCGCACAATGCCTGGTATTCATGTGTACTTTGTACACACCCCTTTCACTAATATAAAGTACCAAGTGTAGGCTTTTTCCTCAACTGCAAGGGTCCAAACTAGTATAAAACTTTGCCTCGTATTACCATGCAGCCTAACAGTCAGGGATATCCTACCTAATGATATGATGGAATCATATCTGCCAACTACTAAGAGAGAGGTGTGTCTGGGGGGTGTCGGGGGCAATGTGTGCAAGAGAGGCCTAAAGATAATGTGCGTGCGTGAGACACGTAGGCACATATATGTGCGTATAGAGGGCTAGTAGAGATCGTGTGTGTGTATATATGCATGTGAGAGAAATAGTGTTTTCCAACTGAGATTAGTGAAAAGAGTGGTACATAGTAGTCAGAAAGAGAGAGACAAAGAGATATAGAGAGAGAGCATGTGTGTGAGACACCCCGACACCCCGAGAGAGATTGTGAGCATGTGTGAAAGAGAAATGCCGATGCATATAAAGTGTGTGCACTTATGCGTTAGATAGAGAGAGATATATCACGTTTGTGAGAACGGACCGAGGCATAGTGCATCTACATGTAAAAGGCGGTTCTATGCATTAAAGTAAAATATAAGTGGCATTATTATTTTTGGATGAGATCATGAATTTTGCAAATTGTGTATGGACAAGAATCGGTCTATCAGACACCCATACTCTATTGAATTCTAGCATGTGCATGTGTTTATTTCATATTATAGATCCATAGAGTGAGAGCGGTTTGAAATACAGGCAATGGATTGCTTTTGCAATTCATATATAAACATTAATTAGTGCACTCCATGTTGTTAGTGTGAAGCACTTTATACATTTGTCACTTGCATGGATACATTCCAAATTGCTAGCTACGAAATAGAATACATGTTGAATTCGACATAAAGGGGGTTTCAAAGATTGGAATTCATAGGAAGTGCATTCATCTATTTGAACCCGAGATAATGGCATTTGTAAATCAGATCTAAAACGGGGCATCAATCTTTGTTGTGCGTTTGAGCATGCTATATTTTCATACACATGTCTAACCTTTTTTTAACAACCAAGGAGATTATATCCGGAAGCATCCATGAACTGAGGTAAGTTGCATATTTTTTAATATATACTTGTTTACCCCCTCCATTCCAAAATAATTGTAGCTTTAGGATTTTCAATAGTAAAGATTTGTAAAGTTTGAAAAATCCTGAAAGTTCAATTCAAGAGAACTGAAAATGTTAATGCTTCTACTCCCAAATATTGAACAAAGCGCCAAATAAGCCTCTGGTCACCCGAAAGCACGCGAGACTAATGTTTGGTGGTAGGTAATTACTGTCCTGACTCTGGCCCGTGTAGCCTATTGGCCTGATGTCCAATGGTCTAAACCGGGGTAGGTTTGTAACTTCACCAAGACGCCAGTCGCAACCGCCTTCGAGAAGCATTCATACGCCGTGGGCGCCTAAACACCCATGCGCTCGGCCGAAATCAATCCCGCCCACATTTGGGACACCTGTGATTACTGTTCTACCCCCAACCCGCAATATGTCCGAAATTTTAGATGGGGGCAAAGTTTGTAACTTTCCACAAATTTCAAACAAGCGCGTCCCAAACCAAAACATTGTTCCCCCATAGTTCCCCCTCCCTCTGTTTCCCCATTCATACTCCGTGGGCGCAAAAACAGCCTCTCCACCAGCCGTGAAACCCCAGCCTCCTCCGTCCTCCACCCCATAGTGACCAACCCACCGCCGCCCTCCTCCATCACGCCGGAGCCGGTACCCCAACATCGTCGTCGAACGCAACCACAACCGCAATGCCCTCCAGGACTTAGCAGCTGAAGCCGAGGCAAAGCTGCCTCCATGACACCGACGCTGATGTGCGTTGCACCAGAACCACTCCAACCACGCCTCCTGCGCCTCATCGCTGCTGCTCCACTATCGCAACGATCCACCACACCAGAGCTATTCCCACTACACCTTCGTTCACCGCCTCGGATCTGGTTCCCCGCCGGCGACACACGGCCATCACACCACACTCAACAACTTGGTCATGGGTTCGTCCAAGGCTCCATCGTCCTCCACAACTTCTCATTTCCAGCGAACCACAAGAAGATCGTTGGAAAAACAGAAGGAGGACATAGCACTGCCAGCAGAAAGAGGTACTCCTCTTCCCTTATTCATGCAAATATTACGTCTCTGCTCACACCGTATTCATAGCACGAAAGAAACTAGTTGATCGCTTCTTACTGCATCTTCTTCGTGATACTATTTGCACAATGTTTCCTGCCTTTACTATTTCACCTTTTCTAGAGGTCAGTAGCCTGCCTGGATTTCAATTCAGGGTCAATCGAACCGCAATTAAAAGAAGCAGCACCCACTTAGGAGCGCGGAGTACCTAGTCTGCATGTTCGCCGGGGAAGCGGCGTGTCGGTGTCTATCATAGGGGTGTGGGGTGCAGGAGCTTCTTGCGCCCGATTTGGAGGTCGGCGGGGATTTAATGGATGGCCGGGGGGCGGTGCCAAGAACGGCGGTGCAGTGAGGTCGAGGGGAGGGCACAGGCAGGGGACTGGACCGGTTGTCACTGGCGTTTCAAGGAAGATCGTTTACACTGACTGGCTGGAGGTAGATGAATGTGATCTGCCCGTTCTTTGTACGTCAGACGGTGCAGAAAAAAAGGACTGACCTATTTGTTTTCAGTCGACTGTTATTTTCATAGATTCCTATAGCAATTTAGTGTGCCATGCATGTTGTTGAGCTATCATATGTCTCCCGTCATTTATTTCTCACTAACCTGCTATCTGCTACCTTGACACTATATTAATTGTGCACACACTTCACCGATACTCACACTATTGTTTTTTTATGCATGGGTATTTCAGACTCTGACGCTGTGTTGATGAATGCAGAAAAGAAAACACAGAAGTCGCTCTAGTGTAATTCGAAGATAAGCACTAAGCGTTTCACGCTCTAAAGGGTGCAGTGTCAGCAGTTGGAGACAGTAAACGTAGCTCTGCAGTTGATGATCTCAATTGCCACACACAACCATCCCAGGTGCTTGCTTTAACTTCGCGCTGTCAAATGTGGTTGCATGTTGCATATGGTGTCTAGCTTGTATTGCTTCCAATTTGGTTAAATTGCATCTGCTTAATTTACACATTATACCTTTGATAATGACATGCCTTCCTGTTTTTGATACATACTACATATGTCTATTAACCATGTTCGTACATCAAACTAATGCTTTTTTGTATCCCTCATCAATCACTTATGTTGAGACAGTCACCCCAGTGGGTTACTGTGAGACGCCCTACTCGTTCAAAGAGTTTAGTGTCATCCTCCGCACATGATTCTCAAGAAACAGCAAGGCTAAATGAAGATAGTCAACACAGCTCTCTAGTTGATGACCGCAATTCCCCCACACCACCATCGCGGGTGCTTGCTCTTACTTGGCAGTGTGATATGTGGTTGCATGTTGCATATGGTGTCTACCTTGTAATGCTTCTAATTAGGGTAAATTGCATCTTCTTAGTTAACACATTATACATGTGAATATGACATGCCTTCCTATTTTTGGTACATACAACGTCTTTCTATTAACCATGTTCTTACATGAAAATACTTTTCTTGTGTATCCCTCATCAATCACTTCTGACGATACACCTTCAAGTTGATAGTGTAATATTGGTTGTATCTTGCATATCATTTCAAACATGTATTTCCTCTAATTTCTTGAAGTGCCACTTATAATGAGACAACTCTAACTTGGTAGAGTGATTTTGGTTGGATCTTTCATATGGTGTCTAGATTGCATTGCTTCCAATTTGTTGAAATAACTTCTGCTTAGCATTTTTCATACATATTCCATCCTCCTACAATGTGGTTGCCATACATAAAAGATCTGTTCGTTAGTATCATGCATCAACGAATTTGGAAGTGCGAATTTCATTCCTTTTTCTTGTGTGTTTACTTGACAAGGCAAAATCTGAAAGGACGAAGGCACGAAATGATGGTGGTCGTCTGGAGCAACCGAAACATATGATCTTTGCAGATTGTCCTACTACTCGTACTGTAGTGCAAGTTCCAAATCTCATCTCCCCTACTCCACAACCCAAGGTGCTTGCTCTAACATGGCAGTGTGATATCTGGTTGCATGTTGCATATGATGCCTAGCTTGTATTGCTCCTAGTTTGTTAAATTGCATCTCCTTAGCTTACACATTATACATGTAAATATGACACGCCTTCCTGTTTCTGGTACATACTACATCTACCTATCACACCATGTTCTTACATCAAACTACTGTACTTGTGTATCCTGCATCTATCGCTTATGATGGGACAGTCACGCCCGTGGGTTAGTATGAGATGCCTTACTCTTATAAAGAATGCAGTTTCATCCTCTCCACGTGATTCTCAAGAAACAGCAAGCCTAAATGAAGATATTGAACATAGCTCTGTACTTGAAGATCACACTTCCCCTACACCACCATCACATGTGCTTGCTCTAACTTCACAGTGTGATATGTGGTTGCATGTTGCATACGGTGTCTAGCTTGTAATGCTTCTAATTAGGGTAAATTGCATCTTCTTAGTTTACACATTATACCTATGAATATAACATGCCTTCCTATTTTTGGTACACAGTACATCTATGTGTTAACCTTGTTCTTACATGAACCTACCTCTCTTCTGTATCCTGCATCAATCACTTACGATGAGACACCTTTATTCGTTGCATATTGCATATTATTTCTAGCATGTTGCCATGTATTTCTTCTAATTTGGTCAAATACATTTGTTAGGGCACCCTTTTAATTTGGTAGAGTGATATTGGTTTCATCTTTCATATTGTTTCTAGCTTGCATTGATTCTAACAAGTTCAAACACCGTGTCCTTAGTTTACACTTTATACAACATACATGTCAATATGTCACACCGTCCTGTTTTTCATACATATTCCATCCTCCTATCATGCGGCTGCCTTACATGAAAGTAGTGTTCGTCAGTATCATGCATCAATGAGTTCTGAAGAGCAAATTTTATTCCTTTTTCTTGTGGGTTTGACTTGACAAGGCAAAATCAAGAAAGAGGAAGGAAAAGAATAAGGAAGGCGATGATGATGGTCCTCTGCAGCAAGGTAAACGGAGCATCTGTATCGATCCTCCTGGTACTGCTAGTGCATTACATGGTGCAACTCTCCGCTCCCGTACTCCACTATAAAAGTTGCTTGCTCTAACTTGGCAGTGTGATATCTGGTTGCATGGTGCATATTGTGTCTAGCTTGTATTGCTCCTAATTAGTGTAAACTGCATCTGCTTAGCTTACACATGATACGTGTGAATATGCCACGCTTTCCTGTTTTTGGTACATACTATATTTGTCTATCACACCATGTTCTTACATGAAACTAATCTTCTTGTGTATCCTGCATCAGTCACTTATGATGGGACACCTTTAAGTTGGCAGTGTGATATTGGTTTGCCTCTTGAATATGATTTCTAGCATGTATTGCTTCTAGTTTGATGAATGCCACCTACGACGAGACAGTTTGAACTTGGCAGAGTGATATTGATTGCACCTTCCATATGGTGTCTAGCTTGCAGTGCTTCTAATTTGTTGAAGTGCCTTCTGCTTAGTTACCACATCATAGGTGTGAATATGTCAAGCCGTCCAGTTTTTCATACATATTCCATCCTCATATGTCAAGCCGTCAGTGTCATGCATGAATGAGTTCTGAAGAGCGAATTATATTCCTTTTTCTTGTCGGTTTGACCTCACAATGTAAAATCAATAAAGCTGAAGGAAATTGGCAAGGCATTAGATGATGATGGTCCTTCCGAGCAACTAAAATGGAGGTTCTCTATAGATTCTACTCCGCCATCCTCCCAACAAGATTCGCAAGACAACGCAAGGCTAGACAGTCAACGTAGCTATGTAGATGATCAGCACATCTCCCCTACTCCACCATCACAGGTGCTTGCTCTAACTTGGAACAATTATATGTGCTTACATGTTGCGTATGATGTATAGCTTGTATTTCTTCTAACTTTGTTGAATTGCATCTGCTTACTTTACACATAATGCCTGTGAATATGACACGTGTTCCTGTTTCTAAAACATACTATATCTCCTCACACCATGTTCTTACATCAGACTATTGTTCTTGCATATCCCACATCAGTCACTTATGATAAGGCACCTTTAAGTTGCCACTGTGATATTGGTTGTGTCTTGCATATGATTTCTAGCATGTACTACTTCTAATTTGTTGAAATGCCATACAGTTTGAACTTGGCAGAGTGATATTGGTTGCATCTTTCATATGGTGTCTAGCTTGCACTGCTTCTAATTTGTTGAAATGCCTTCTGCTTAGTTACCACATCATAGGTGTGAATATGTCACACCATCCTATTTTTCATACATATTCCATCCTCACATCATCTGTTTGCCTTTCATCCGAGTAGTGTTCGTCAGTGTCATGCATGAATGAGTTCTGAAGAGCGAATTTATTCCTTTTTCTTATCGGTTTGACTTCACAATGCAAAATCATTACAGCTGAAGGAAATTAGTCCGGAAGTGGATGATGTGGTCCTTCAGAGCAACTCAAACAGGGGGTCTCTACAGATTCTACTCAGCCATCCTCCCAACAAGATTCGTAAGACAACACAAGGCTGGACAGTCAACGGAGCTGTGTAGATGATGAGCACATCTCCCCTACTCCACCATCACAGGTGCTTGCTCTAACTTGGCACTATTATATGTGTTTGCATGTTGTTCATGATGTCTAGCTTGTATTGCTTCTAACTTTGTTTAATTGCATCTGCTTACTTTACACATAATGCCTGTGAATATGACACGTGTTCCTATTTCCAGAATATACGTGTACACGATGAGCACATCTCCCCTACTCCACCATCAAAGGTGCTTGCTCTAACTTGGAACTATTATATGTGGTTGCATTTTCCATATGATGTCTAGTTTGTATTGCTTTTGATTATGTTGAATTGCATTTGCGTAGCTTACAACTTATACCTGCAAAGATCATAAGACACATTTAACTTGGGTCTATGATGTAGGTTTGATACGTCCATTTTGCATCATGCTTTTATATTGATATTTATTGCATTATGGGCTGTTATTACATGATATATCACAATACTTATGCATATTCTCTCCTATTTTACAAGGTTTACATGAAGAGGGAGAATGCCGACAGCTGGGATTCTAGGGTAGAAAAGGAGCAAATATTAGAGACCTATGCTGCACAACTCCAGAAGTCCTGAAACTCCACGAAAGTCATTTTTGGAATTAATAAATAATACTAGCAAAAGAATCAACGTCAGGGGGTCCACACCCTATACACGAGGGTGGGGGCGCCCCCCCCCCTAGGGTGCGTCCCCTGCCTCGTGGCCCCCCTGACAGCCCTCCGGTGGCCATCTTCTGTTATATGAAGTATTTTACCCTCGAAAAAGATCATAAGGAAGCTTACGGGATGAAACTCCGCCGCCACGAGGCGGAACCTTGGCGGAACCAATCTAGGGCTCCGACGGAGCTGTTCTGCCGGGGAAACTTCCCTCCAAGAGGGGGAAATCATCACCATCGTCATCGCCAACGATCCACTCATCGGGAGGGAGTCAATATCCATCAAAATCTTCACCAGCACCATCTACTCTCAAACCCTAGTTCATCTCTTGTATCCAATCTTTGTACCAAAACCTCAGATTGGTACCCGTGGGTTGCTAATAGTGTTGATTACTCCTTGTAGTTGATGCTAGTTGGTTTATTTGGTGGAAGATCATATGTTCAGATGCTTAATGCATATTAATACCCCTCTGATTATGAACATGAATATGCTTTGTGAGGGGTTATGTTTGTTCCTGAGGACATGGGAGAAGTCTTGCTATAAGTAGTCATGTGAATTTGGTATTCGTTCGATATTTTGATGAGATGTATGTTGTCTCTCCTCTAGTGGTGTTATGTGAACGTCGACTACATGAAACTTCACTATTGTTTGGGCCTAGAGGAAGGCACTGAGAAGTAATAAGTAGATTATGGGTTGCTAGAGTGACAGAAGCTTAAACCCTAGTTTATGAGTTGCTTCGTAAGGGGCTGATTTGGATCCATATGTTTCGTGCTATGGTTACGTTTACCTTAATACTTCTTTTGTAGTTGCGGATGCTTGCAATAGGGGTTAATAATAAGTGGGATGCTTTTCCCAGAAAGGTCAGTACCCAAGCACCGGTCCTCCCACATACCAAATTATCAAAGTAACGAACGCGACTCATTTGAGCGCGATGAAAACTAGCTTGACGATAATTCCCATGTGTCCTCGGGAGCACTTTTCTCATAAAAGAACTTGTACAGCCTTGTCCTTTGCTACGAAAAGGATTGGGCCATATTGTTGCACCTTATTTACTTTCATTGCTTGTTACCCGTTACAAATTACCTTATCACAAAACTATCTGTTACCTATAATTTCAGTGCTTGCAGAGAATACCTTACTGAAAACTGCTTGTCATTTCCTTCTGCTCCTTGTTGGGTTCGACACTCTTACTTATCGAAAGGACTACGATAGATCCCCTACACTTGTGGGTCATCAAGACTCTTTTCTGGCGCCCTTGCAGGGGAGCGAAGCGCCTTTGGTAAGTGGAACTTGGTAAGGAAAAATTTATATAGTGTGCTGAAATTAACTATCACCTGTTACTATGGAGCACAATCCTTTGAGGGGCTTGTTCAGGGTATCTTCACCCCGACCAGTATAGCAAAGAGGTTCTCCTCAACCTATTGAACATACTGAAAATGTTTACTTTGAAATTCCTTCGGGTATGGTAGAGAAACTGCTAGCTAATCCTTTTACAGGAGATGGAACATTACATCCCGACTTGCACCAAATCTATGTGGATGAAGTTTGTGGATTATTTAAGCTTGCAAGTATGCCTGAGGATGTTATCAATAAGAAGGTATTCCCTTTATCTTTGAAGTGAGAGGCATCGACATGGTTTAGGCTATGTGATGATATGGTAACATGGAACTACAACCGATTGAAATTGGAATTTCATCAGAAGTTTTATCCTATGCATCTTGTTCGTCGTGATCGTAATTACATATATAATTTCTGGCCTCGCGAAGGAGAAAGCATCGCTCAAGCTTGGGGGAGGCTTAAGTCAATGTTATATTCATGCCCCAATCATGATCTCTCAAGAGAAATGATTATTCTGATTTTTTATGCTCGGCTTTCTCTCAACAATCGCTCCATGTTCTATACTTCTTGTGTTGGGTCTTTTATGATGAAGACTATTGAATTCAAATGGGATTTATTGGAAAGAATTCAATGCAACTTTGAAGATTGGGATCTCAATGAAGGTAACACTACAAAAAAAGACACATCCATGACATTTTGGGCCGAAAGAAAAAAAATTTGTCATACATATGACACTTCTATGATGATAATTATGACAAAACCCGGTACCATCATAGATGTGGTGGGCTCCTACTTCTATGACAAAAAATCATGACAGAAAATTGGCTTTTCGTCCTGGGCGGGCCGGAGACGCAGCTGCATGACATTCTTTGGGCCGTCCATGACGAAAAAACCATGGTAGAAGCGAGGGGGAGGAAAATTTTGGGGAGTTGCCGGTTACGGTGGGAGGTCGGGGGCTGAGCGATGCGCGTTTCTCTCGTACACGTGCAAGGTGTTGGCTCTAACTGAACCCGAGCGAGGCGTTGGGCTCTAACTGAACCCGAGCGATTGCACTACAGGCTACACGTTACTGAACCCGAGCGATCAATCGATGGCTGTTAACTGAACCTGATGGAGCGATTCCTTCACTACTGCTGCTAACTAAAGCCGATTGATTGGATGAACAGTGAG
>NC_041383.1:694665420-694685559 GCF_002162155.2 Triticum dicoccoides | reverse complement strand
CCGTGGTGTGGAGGGCTGGATGAACAGTAGACGGTGGAGGGGTGGTTGAACAGTAGACGGTGGAGGGGTGGTTGAACAGTAGCCGGTGGAGTAGCGCACGGTGGAGGCTGGATGAACAGGAGCCCGTGGAGGATGGAGGAGGTCGACGGTAGCCCGTGGAGGCTAGAGGAGGTCGGCGGTGGAGATGAACAGTATCCCGTGGAGTCCCATTTTGTGGTACGCCACACCCCTGCCGATGAACAAGACCCCCGTTTCAACCGTAGGAGGTCCGTTTCGTCCGTTTTGCGGAACGCCACACCCCTCCCGATTAACAGGACCCCCGTTTCGACCGTAGGAAGTCTGTTTCCTCTGTTTTGCGGTACACCACACCCTCCCAATCAATAGGACCCCTGTTTCGACTGTAGGAGGTCTGTTTCCTCCATTTTGCGGTACACCACACCCCTCCCGATCAACAGGACCCCATTCTGAATGTAGGAGGTCCGTTTCCTCCGTCCTGCGGTACGCCAGGCCTCGTTTCCATCGCCTGTTCCATCCAAGCCCTCCCGATGAACACGACCACGCATTTCGTTCTGACCTAGCCGGTTGGCTCCCACGTGTTTCGTTGCCTCCAGATAAACACGATGCATTCCGTTGCCTCCCCATGAACACGACGCATTCCGTTGCCTCCCCATGAACACGACGCATTCCGTTGCCTCCCCATGAACATGACTATGATGTTGTTTCTCTGTTCCGACCCAGCCATGTACACGAGCCCTCGCCGTACGTATGCGCTAGTAGTCGTTCGAGACCCCGCGCGTATGTACACATACGTGGCCGTATATTCTCTCTTGCACCTTGGCTGTTGTACGTACGTGTACATGCTACGTGCGCGCCTCTACTATGACACGTGCGCGCCTCTACATCCACCAGTATATATGTACGTACACATTCACGACCAAAATGACAACGCTACATATGCTTCGACCAGGTGGGTCCCGACTGTCAGGCACTTCCTTGTCTGCAAAAATGTAGTTGGTGGGTCCCAGCAGTCGGGGGCCGAATCGCTTTTTTTGCCCGGACGCACTTCCTTGTGTGCGAAGATGTAGTTGGTGGGTCCCAGCAGTCAGGGGGACAAATCGTTTTTTTGCCCGGACGCACTTCCTTGCGTGCGAAGGTGTAGGTGGTGGGTCCCAGCAGTCAGGGGGGGAATGTTTTTTTCATGAAATATGGTGGCCCGTCCGGTGGGTCCCTGCTGTCAGGTAGAGGAATAATCATTTTGCGCGTAATAAGGAGGCACTTCCTTGCTGCGGCCGTGGACCTAGCTGTCAGCCTCTCCATGCACATACTCTTCCGATGGAAGTCGGTCGTTGACCACATTGACCACGCCGCACCGAGAGCACCACGGCGGTGTACGACGGAGATGCCTAGGAATGGGACGACCCGGAGGCAGGGAAGACTCGGCAGTTGTTTCCCATGCGGAGGGGATTACGACTATACGAGGGTTTACTGGTTCGTTTACCGTCGCTGGAGAATAACAGCATGTGTGGGTGAGTAGAGGGATGGCTAGGCCAGCGATGGGAGTATGGTGGGGCGGTGAGGCCAGTGCGGCAGCACAGCCGACCGTGGGAACGAGGGAGCAGGTAGTCTCGCCGATGCTTGTTTGAGCGGCTGGAGCAGGAAGAGCGGAGATTGAAGAAGCATGACGGCCGTTGGATGGACATCCAACCGTCACTGCTTGTGCGTCAACCTTTTTTTAGGAAAGCCTCAAATCTGTGGAAAATAGCATACAGTCCATCTGCCATTGTTTCTAATAATTTACAGCCCATTTGCTAATTCTTAAGGTTTTTATTGGAGCCCATATTCTTTTTGTTAGCATCACAACCCATATTGTGGCCACGGTTAAAGAACTATACAAAATTTTGTATATTTCGGTGCGGTCCAAACTGTTTTTAATCCCGAAATTTCGAATCACATTCAAACTGATTTTAAAAATAAATGTATATCAATATAAAATCCAACAAATTCTCCACGCATGAAAATTAATGTAATTTAAAATCTTTAAATGAAAAATATATATTTGAAACTAATTTCTGGTTTGATGTGTTTTAAAAATGTACATCCCATTTCTCATTACTGATGGGCCATTTTCTCGGCCATCCGAATGAAAGCTCTCCTCGTCTTGAAATATTTACAGCCCAACAGGCCTGAGAAAGCGACTTACTTGGCAAATCACAAAAAAACTGGGCTGTGGCCAGGGACCCAGCTGTCAACCTCTCCATGTACAGTACTCTTCCGATGGAAGTCGTTCCTTCACCACGTTGACCATGCCACGCGGAGAGCACCACGGCGGTGGACGAGGACGAGGCCTAGGAAGGGGACGACGCGGAGCCGGGGAAGACACGACAGTGGAAGCCTGTGTGGAGAGGAGTACGAGGGTTCACTGGTTCGGCTACGGTGTGAGGCTGCCGTCGCCGCAGGGCCTGGCCAGCGGTGGGAATAGTAGAGGGCGGTGAGTCCTCCACGGCAGCACAAATGGCCACGGGAGGCAGGAGCATGCGGCACGACCGGCGCTGCTTTGGACGGCTGGAGCAAGAAGACCAGAGGTTGAAGAAGCACTACGGCCGTTGGATGGACATCGTACGGTCACTGGAGCTAGAATCGTTCATATTGACTAAGTTGAGAAAGCCCTTCGTCCCCGTCAATTTAGTAGGCCCACAAGACAGCCTCCCACCAAGGTGGGTCCCAGCTAGCCAGGGGAGTATTCATTTTTTTGTGCGGAATAAGGAAGCACTTCCGGTGGGTCCGAGCTGGCAGCGGGGGGAATGTTTTTTTTTGTGAAATACGGTGGCCTGTCCGGTGGGTCCTAGCAGTCAGGGGAAACAATTTTTTTTGCAAAATACTGGTGGCCCGTCCTGTGGGTCCCAGCTGTTAGGTGGAGGAATAATTATTTTCTGCGTAATAAGGTGGCACTTCCTTGCGGCTGCCGTGGACCCAGCTGTCAGCCTCTCCACATACATTACTCTTCCGATGGAAGTCGGTCATTGACCACATTGACCACGCCGCTCCGAGAGCACCACGGCGGTGGACTACGGCGAGGCCTAGGAAGGGGACGACGCGGAGCCAGGCCACGGGAGGCAGGAGCAGGCGGTTCTACAGCCGGCCACGGGAGGCAGGAGCAAGCGGCACGACCGGTGCTGCTTTGGGCGGCTGGAGCAAGAAGACCAGAGGTTGAAGAAGCACTATGGCCATTGGATGGACATCATATGGTCACTGGAGTATTTACTAAGTTTACAAAGCCCTCCATCCCCGTCAACTTAGTAGGCCCACAAGTAAGCCCAACAATATGATGGGTCCTAGCTAGCAGGGGGGTATTCATTTTTTTGGGCGTAATAAGGAGGCACTTCCTTGCATGCGAAGATATAGCTGGTGGGTCCGACCTGTCAGCGGGGGGAATGTTTCTTTCGCGATATACAGAGGCCCTTCCTATGGGTCCTAGCTGTCAGGGGGAGGAATCATTATTTTGCGCGTAATAAGGAGAAATTTCCTTGCGTGCGGCCGTGGACCCAACTGTCAGCCTCTCCACATACAGTCCACTTCTGATGGATGTCGTTCAATGACCACGTTGACCAGGCCGCGCCGAGAACACCATGGCGGTGGACGACGGCGAGGCCTAGGAAGGGAACGACATGGAGCCAGGGAATACTCGGCAGTTGTTTCCCACACGGAGGAGTACGAGGGTTTACTGGTTCGTCTGCCGTCGCCGGAGAATAACATCATGTGTGGGTGAGTAGAGGGATGGCTAGGCCAGCAATGGGAGTATGGTGGGGCCGTGAGGCCTGCGCGGCAGCATAGCCGGCCACGGGAGGAGGGAGCAGGCAGTCCCGCTGGCGCTTGTTTGAGCGGCTGGAGCATGAAGAGCAGAGATTGAAGAGGCACGACAGCCGTTTGATGGACATACGTGTCAACCTTTTTTCGTGTGTCAACCTTTTTTTATGAAAGCATACATGTCAACCTGTAGTAGGCGCACAAGTCAGCCTCAAATATGTGGAAAACATCATACAGCCCATCTGCCATTATTTCTAATAATGTACATCCCATTTGCTAATTCTTAAGATTTATTTTGGAGCCCATCTTCTTTTTGTTAGCATTACACCCCATATTGTGGCCACGGTTAAAAAGTATACGAAATTTTACATATTTTGGTGCCCTCAACTGGTTTTAATCCAGAAATATTGATTCACATTCAAACTATTTTGAAAAATAATTTATATAAATATAAAATCGAAATAATTGTCCACGCTTAAAAATCAATGGAATTTAAGATCTTGTAATGAAAAAAAATTGAAATTAATTCCCGGTTTGATGTGTTTTAAAAATATACAGGCCATTTCTGGGCAAACCGAATGAAACTCTCATCGTCTTGAAAGATTTGTAGCCCAACAGGGCCGATAAAGCAAGTAGGCCTTGTTTGGGTATTTCTTAAAAAAATAGAACTGGGCTAGCCATTTTCATCAAGAAAAAAACACAACTGGGCTCATGATGTGGTAAACATAAATAAAACCCTGGCTAGATGGGCCACAGCCCCCACACAGCCCAGTTGTTACCCTAATCCGTCGCTAAAACTAGTATAAATAACAACTGCTTGTTCCTCAAAAAAAACTGCGTGACTTGCTGGGTCCCTGGTGTCAGCCGCTCGTAGTGTAATTCTCTCGTTTATTGACTACGTTGACAATGGCGTGAGCCGCAGATGTCCAACCATTAGGACTAGGAGGAACCATATTTTTGGGCTTGTACTATAGAGGCACTTGCTTGCGTACTGCCATGACACTGGTGGGTCCCTACTGCCATCCTCTCCACATATAGTCATCTCCTTGTTCCTCTCGGTTGTTGACGATGTTGACAATGCAAAAGGGCGGCACACCACGCATGATGAACGAACCAAGGCCGCAAGGCGGAGGATGACGGCGAGGCCTCAGACGGAACGAGCAGGAGCCGTTGAAGATGCGCGGGTTCAGTCGCAGGTGGAGGGGAGTACGAGGGTTGACTGGTTCGGGCATGGGTGCGTGTTGGGGCTGACATCGCTGGAGAATAACATGACGTGTGGGGGAATAGAGGGAGGGACTGGCCCATGTTGGAGGGTACGTACGGTAGGGCGGTGAAGGCGCAGCCAGCCATGGGAGGCGGGAGTAGGCAGAGCCGACAGGTTAGTTTGGTTTGGGCGGCTGGAGGAAGAAGAAGACAAGAGATAGAAGATACACGACAGATGTTGGATGTCAATCCAACGGCTGGTAGGCAGAATCGTTTGTTGACTGGCTAGTAAGTCGTCACCACCTTGTATAGGCTATTTCCTCGCGGGTCCCAAATGTCAGAATCGAAATCTGTCACGGTCATCCAGCCTTTCCTATGAAAATTTACAGCCCATTTGATGTGCTAGTTCAAAATAAGTTTGTGGGTGCTGGTGGGGTCTAATCACTTGGCTTCTGTAATGCACAGTGAGCTCAAGCAGCCGGCGTGAGTGATGTTATTTCCCTTGGTTGTGATTTGTTACAATATTTCACTCTAAATTAAATGAATGGCAAGCCATTTGCCTTGTTCCAAAGAAAATATGACAGTCAGAGCCGAGTTGAAAAGTGCAGGAACATCTAACTCCAGCTTTCAAACTGTACAAAAGCACGAGGGTTGATTGTTCATCAGGTTTACAAAAAAAACCAGATTGTAAAGGGCAACAACATCTAACTCCAGCACTGTTTTCGGCAGTCATGGTCATGGATCGGTCAGGTCCATAGAATGACATTCCTGGGTCGTAAAATTTACTGGATTATGACCACAATATGTTGTAAATAGAATCCCAGCACGTTCAGAAGCTCTTTTGCCCACCTAAAACTCTTTTTTTTGCTCTTCGACATACCCATCCGTCAAAACCATGCTGCTGATAAACTTAAGCCTGATGGACAATAGTAACCTCGCATTCAGCAGGAAGAATGTGACAAATCTTGTGTTTGCACAGTTGGCTACATATCGTTGTAGTGTTATTGTCCTCAATCGAATCTCATGAGAAGTGAGAAAATCCCGATGCTTACGAATCCACCGATTGGTTATAACTTTCTTACCCCATCTGTTGCCTAAATAGACATGAAGATTGAAAACAGTTAAGGTCTAAAAGAAGAATGTTGAAAGAGCAACAACTGAACTGTTAATTCTAGTACACTATATGCGGGCTTCCAATGTGCGTGAAATTATCACCTTTATATACAACTTCTCCAGACATGGAAAGCATTGCAGCAAGCCAATAATCTTGTTCATATCAAAACTATTCATTTGGATATATAATATCTTGACAGAATCCAGCACCATTGATAGGCCATCCATGGAGAAACTCTTCATTGAGCATAGAACATAATATTAGTACAAAATGTGTACTCAAAGATGATATATAAATTATGCGCAGAAACTTAAAATGCAGCTCATGGTTACAAGTCTAGATGATAATATAAAGTACCTAAAGAACTGTGGAGCCAAACACCATATTGAAATGAGCACGGAGATCATATATTACACCCAAGGTCTCCAGTTTAGGCACAGAGAGGACGGTTATTTGCAACGGTGAATAAGTAGAATCAAGGATCAACCTTTGAAGTGAAGGGGCATCTTGGATGATGAGCTGCCTTTCGTCAAAAGAAATTCCAATTCTGACAAGGTTAGGCGACTTTATTTGGAGACAACCGATTCTAACTATGAAAACAAGCACCCAGCACTCCAGCATAGGGCAACTGGAGTGGATGATGCTATGCAATGAGGCCTTCGATATACGAACCCGCACAAGTGAAAGTTTCTTGATAAATGGGAGTCGAAGGTTTAGTACCAGATTGTCTAGTAGGTAGCACAGCGCAAAGGTGGCGGTGTGGAGAGAGGAGGAAAACCGCGAGATGAACATCGATGCTGAGGGCACAAGTTCATGGTGTTCGGTATGTGGTATGTGATTTCCAGGGTAATAGTAGAAATCAAGCAGCTGTAGTTCTGTGAATTCAGGGGATTTCAGCCAGGCGTCCACCATGCAGGGCATGGTATGCTTGCTCGGGTAGCATGACGGGATGTAGAGGCTTTGAACGGAGCCCTGGTGGGAGGAGATGATGGCTCTGTGGATTTCAAAATCATTGAAGAGAGATAGCTGACGATAGTCGAGATTAAGGGACACGACGCGCCATAGAGGGCGCCACTGAATTGAGAGGACTTGGGTGCGGCAGCAATCCTTGGTGGGGAGAAGCGAGATGATTTCCCCAAGGACGGCGTCCGGGAGATTGCTGATGCGGTCCACCCGAGATTCTACGGGTTCATGGGATCCAGTGGGGGCGGGGTCACCGCTTCTCCCCGCGCTGCCGGGTGTGGGATCTACAACAGGCGTCGCCGCTGGCGGGAGCCTCATCTTCTTGGCGCTGGGGTCAGCCGACTCCATTTTCCTCGAGGGCGTCTCGTCGCGCTCACGGATTTGAGCAGAGTAACGAATGACGAGCCTAGTTGTAGTGCGAGCGAAGAAGAAGGGGAGCTGGGAGTTTTCTGTAGGAGTGAGTAAGAAGGGGAGATGGGGTTTTCTGTAGGAGTGAGGTGAGGAATTTGGGGGTACGAGTGGAGCAAGCTGACATGAGGTGGGTGGGAGCGAGGAGGAAGAAGAGCACCCAGGTTTTTTTGGGGGGGGGGTGGCGGTGTGCTGGGTGTGGGTAGCGCCTTTTGAATTGATTTTACTATTTACTAGTGTGGATTGGCTATTTTGTCTTGGGCCCAGAGAAACAATTACTACTAGTACAGTGGAGACACTCTACAGCTACCCAGAAAAACAATTACTACTAGTACAGTGGAGACACTCTACTGCTTCTGGCTCTTCCTGGGTCATTGAAACGTCTCCCTCTACTGAATGCCGTTATACTTTTGTTCACCGACATGCGGGCCATGCAGCGCGCGGGCCCAAATGCCATCCACCAAATTAGAAGGCAGTATGCAGGCGGAGAGTCAACCCGGTCATAGCGCAGCAGTAATGAGCCGTCGTATCACAAAACCCCACCTCCCCGCAGTCTAAGTTTGACGGAGAAGCAACCATCATTTCACTCTTTGCTGAATCCCCTTCTCCCGCACCGTCTTCAAGAAAGGCAACACTCGCATCTACCACTGTTCTGCTCTCCCAACGAAGGGAAGGTAAGCGGATCCATGATATTGGTATATTTTAGTTCAGAGAAAAAAAGAACTTTTGCAAAGCAGTAATCGATCCTCACTCTCTTTTTTGTTTCATTGTCATTGCGATTGTGTTTTCCTTTCAGTGGTCTCGTAGTATTCGTCAGTTTCATGATGGACCAAGGAGAACCAGGCAAAGATCTGTCGATATTGGAGCAGACACCGGAGGATGATCCCCACGAGACAGAGAGTTCCAAGAAGATGGAGGCAACCACCAAGCTGACCCTAGATACGCTCACGGCCACTACTGAGATGGTCAATGCCCCGTTTGAGGTTACAGCCCCCATGGCACTGCAGGAGCAGTTTTCCCCATTCGAGGATGTGCCCCCCCCCCTCGCTGATCTGCCCAAGGTGATTACCTTCTTTGCCGATATCGATTGTGGTTTTTCATCTAAGTATGTGGTGATATTTTTAGCAAAGGAAGTATGTGGTGATTAATAATGCAAAATTTTATTAGCTTTGATGCCATGCTATACATAGTGGTTTAAATAACTTGTGTTTCTTATACTGAAAAGTAATTCAGAATTTGTTTGTGTTTCAATTAGAGCCCTGATGCAGACAAGGATTGTGTGGTTGTGCATGTCACTCGCTATGATGCAGACGACCTGAATGTACGCACTGGGAAACAGAGTTCTTAGGCTGTTGGATCCTGGAAGCCATTTGCGGTTATACCAATGAAGAGGTGTATTCCAGCCTCACTGTTGTCAGGTGTGTTGTCCAGGGTGTACTGAGGCACAAGAAGTTCAAAGCTACTCCTTCGTTTGTGAGGCATACTGTTCTTGTCAAGCTTACGCAGGAAGATGACGTGGCATGCCTCCACAAACAAGTTTATCAGTGGCAAGGCCACACGGTTGTCTTCATGAAGGTTCACAGGATTGAGCTGCTGCGGGACGTCCTCGATGATGTTCATGGCAAGGTCCGTCTTGTGTCCAGCCCAAATTAGATTGAGGCATGAAATAGTTGCCCCACCTAGTGTTTAATAGTAGTTTGGATTGTGTCTAATTATCCAAACCTTGCCTGTTATCGACCCCTCTCGGGCTAGTACTCTGTTTGAATCCGTCTATGGGAACTGCTGCTACTTTTGTGCGCCCATGAATCATGTGAGAACCATCATAATTGTTTCCAAAACAGATGCGTTCTCACTAGTTTTTTCATGAATATGGCATGGTAAGACATAAGTTGTCACGGTTTATCATACGAGCAGTGTGTGTTTTGATGAAATAGAGCACTCGTTCGAGAACCGTGCGCCGACGTATACATAAGTACTTGTAAACACTGTTGGTGCTACCCCACTTGTAAGCAGTTGTGCAAAACACGGCACATGGGCTCAGCTCGCTTCAACACTAGGCTATCGACCAGCTAACAATCAACAATCTGATGTCTGACATATAAGGAACTATGTATCTTGTTACACTGGTTCATGCAGTTAATTAAGGCCATAGTGTAATAAATTCCAAGCATTCAACGCTAGTCCAGCGCTCATGTGGAACACTCACATTAAACTCGTCTTCATAAAAATCTTGAAAAGCATAAGTTAAGCAGTTTTATACATCTCAATGATTCATAGAACATAACAAACATATACTAGTTCACAGCAAAAGACAAAGTTGTGAGAAGGTTTACAAATCAGGAAAAAACAAGCAAGGCTTCTCTGAGCAAAGGGCCTCCCGGCAGGCTTAAATTTCCTGGAGTTCACTCTGGTTTTTTATTGTTGCCACCATCCAGGGTTAGGTTCTCTCATTCGAGAATAACCAATTATAATTGTGGTCTCAGCTGGAATGCTGAACTGAACCATGCAGTGTACTGACCAGTTGAAATGCTTGTGCATTCCACTAAATTTAAGCACCATTATTTGCAGAAATAAGCAGACCACAATGCCTCTTCTCCACGCACCTGTCCAAAAAACCGCCGTGCAGTCGTGCCAGCTAGTCCTCGGTCCGTGGAAGAACTGGCAAAAAGTGCATTCTGGACTAGGATGCAGTTGTTTTTGCTCATCCCTGCACGGCAATCAAGAAGTAAAACGTACGAATCAGCTTCTTTTAGATTGCATTGGTCATTCAACCTGAGTCACTACCAATGTAGGAATACCTTGAAGATTGGAGGTTAGACGACGGCAACGAGGGATAGCCATCTCATTTTGCGCAGTTGTACTAAAACTGAGGTGTGTGCTTTTGATTGCGCAGATAGAAACGATACGGAGACAGACATCCCGAAACGATATGGAGACAGACATCCCTATTTGCGCAAGTACGAAATACGGTTATTTAAACAGTGATAGATATTACTACTTTCCCCCATTTCCTCTTAGAACCAAGTCCTAGATTCATGCTACAACTTTCCCACTTTCTTCCATGTTTGAACCAACGCTTTGAGTTGGCTGTATGAACTAGCTTTACTTGTAATAATAGTAGAAGTCTAGGTGGCTTTGGAACAGCGGACGGAAGTAGAAAAGGATCCACGCGAAGGGGAAAGAGTTGGGGCAGTTGAGCAAGGAAGGTTTCGAAGGAGTATATACATGAGGGTCATCGGCATGTGGCAAAGACGGCATCAGGAGGCCACATCTTGGCCACAATACCGCAGGGAAGAAGAAGGGGTCGGAGGCCCTCCCGAGCCGGTGCTCTCTCAGAGGGAACGGCATGGCCGCCGATCGGGACGCGCGGGCAGCCGTTGGTCTCCTCCCTTCCCGCTGACGATAGCGTGAACGATGCACCTACACCCCCTGCCCTGGTCGAGGTTGTCCGGCCGGATTTGTGACCAGCCGTGAGCTGAGAGAGAGTGTGGCCACCTATGTCTTGCTTAGATCTAGAGAGCATGAGAGAGTGAACGAGAGGAACCCTAGTAAAGCAAGCGCTGAGGCTCCTGCTTTTATATATAGTGGAGTGATTTTGTTGTACCGGCTTCAAAAAAAGGCGCTCCGACGTGTACCCGCGAGTGGGTGTGAGAGAACTAGTGCGTGCGTGCACCGCTTCTCTTCGTGAGAGTACAATATATACTATGCCCAAAGAACGTTCGCTGCAAGAGTAATAATATAAGTATGTGACGTGTGAGCTAAAATAAAATGTGCGCGCCATCTTTTGTTTTTTATAAGATCTGAGGGTAGGGTGTGAAGAGCACATATGTGCGTGACGTCTACCTGCAGATAGACGATGGGTGCCACGTGCGAGTCTGCGAGAGGACTCGGGAGAGTTGTGACTCGTGAGGGTGCGTGTGTGTGAGAGAGAGGGGGACATGTATCAATGCAATGCATGTGTCCGTAAATCATTATCCGACAAATGTTCGCCACAAGCCTTTTCCTAACGAACGCCGTAAGAACCGTTAGATCGGCATCCGACAGTGTCAGTTTTGCCATGTCATTTAACAGAACAGCCACTCCTCCTACACACAAATCTTCCACATGAGTGTTAGAAACTTCCGTATGCTCGCTTTATAGCTTTATTGAAATGCAGTGCATATAGCTTTATTGAAAATTAGAACCTCGCAAACTTTTACCGAGTTTTCGTGTACCAAATTGCACATGTAGAATACCCTGTATATATCATTTCATTCATCTTCAAGAGGTAACTATAAAGATGGGTGAGGAGTCTACAAAGAAAGACCATCGTATCACCTGAAGCAATTTCAACCATCCTTTAATGTCGAGGAATATCATAGGAACTCTATATGATATGATTTTTATAGGATTTTTTTTCCTTTAGAGCCAATTGGTTCATAGGAATAGATTCATATACTCTACATTTCGAAGGAAATAAAAATGATATCATTTCTATAACTTTAGAGCCACTTGGTTCATATGAATGGATTCCTAGACTCCCTTAGTTGCAAAGGAAAATAAACATTAGCGTATATTCAATAGAAAAGTTCCTATGATATGAACCAAATTACATCTCTTTACTAATCCCTCCTCATAGGAATTGAGATACATGTCATCTCTAGATTCAATAGAAAAGTTCCTATGATGTGAACCGAATGACATCTCTTTTCCAATCCCTACTCATAGGAATTGAGATCCTCCATGTCATCTCTTTCCCTACAACTTCCATGTATACATCTTCTATTCCTAAATAGATAGTACAACCCACTAGTAGCTTTTTTCCAAAACATGCAACTATGGCACAAGAACTATATAGTGTGCCAATAACTTTGAAAGATGGTCGCTGGATGAAGCTAACCCGACAGTGCAGAGATGGGCAAATCCGAGCACTACTGGACGTTGGATATCATCAACATTCCACCAGATCTGCCACATGTACAATTTAGAAGACTCCATGGTTGAACTTAAGCATAATGCACAAACCTCAAAACACAAGCACTTCTCCTTTGTTCTAGAATCTTCTGTATCATAATTGATTATTTTTTTCTAAATGAATTACCATTATTTGTTTTTTACTTTATGATTTACAATGCACAACCCCATGAATCTTAACATTTTTATAAAACTAATTGATTTTGAATGAGATGATCTATAAGAACTAAACAAACATCTACATCATGCATCTATGACTCAAAGCTTTACATGCTATAGTGTGTATTTATTCAAAATTTTGTTTCGAAATCTCATGAGTTCAATACATGTGTACCTTACTAGTTTTGAGTAGAGTAGAAAATTTCACGCGGCCCCGGGTATATCAAAATGCAGGGCCCATGCATCATTGTCTTTCGGTCGAACCTACGTCCACAATTTTTTGTACGTGCTATATCTCCACTGGTCCCCGAACCAAAAATGCCGCCTCGTTCCCGTAAAACCAAGCGGCCCACACATATTTAAGGCGTCGACTCAAACCCGTTTACTACGACGTGTCCCCGCACTCCGTAGTACTCCTACAAACCCTACCACCGCACTCATCATCGGTTTTCTTCAAGAGGACGATGGAGAAGCCGATTTGTAGTGCAGGCGCTTTCAAAAAAAAGGATCTATAGTGAAGACCCCTACCCTAGGGTGCCCTAGGTAGCTGCTGCACACATCATTGTTTTCTCTTTTCTTTATGCTCTTGCGTGCTAGAGTGAAATGATGGTTGCTTCGTCCGTCCAGCTTAATGCGGGAAAGGTGGGGCTTTGTGATTTGACCCCTCATCGCTCATTTTCTACTACTGCGGGGCGACGACCGGGGTGCCTCCAATTCCAACCGCTGCTCCAAACTGTAATTTGGTGCATTGCACGTGGAACAAGACGGTGGATGAGCCACATGTCTGCCAAAGGGGTCATGTTAAGTGTGTCGCCGTTTCGTGTGCGGACTGGCCCTGCTTGAGTTGCTACGCCAACACGACAGGAGCAGCCTACCACTTGGTTTTGCTCCTAGGTGAATCCCGACTATATTGATCTAATAAGATACCTGCTGAACTACCCTCTCCATCTCAGTTTTTTATTTGTAGGCGTCTCGGTTTATAGGGCATGCACGTAGTTCTAGGTCATCCATTTGACTAACTAAATATGAGTTACTATGTCACAAAAAGTATATCGTTGGATTCTTATTGGTTGATATGTGAAGAAACAAGAAACGAGGTAGAAGTTAATGCACCATGCCTTAGTATTTTGGGATTATTTGGTTTTCGTAAGATCACTTGCTCACCTAGACAGAGGGAGTAGTTGTATTTAAAAGTCGAGGGCGGGGCTTTTCCTGCGTGGTAGGCGGGGCAGTTCTGGCTAGTCGGTTTGACAGAGACGCGAGAAGACGAGGGAGTAGGCTGCTGCAAACGTAGGGTTGTGTGATTTGACAGCGAGTTACTGCTGGACAAGTGGGCCCTGTTATTTGACTTGCCATTACCATTTTAACTGCGGCGCTACGACCGGCGTGAGTCTGCCGATTCCTGACCACCTCCATACAGGTGCCTCTCCGAATGCTCCACCATGTAGTAGTAGAGGCTGGCTCTTGCATGAGAGCCCACTTGTCCACTTTTTCTTGCCTCTCTTTCCTCCACATATGCAAAAATGCCATGTAAAGCGCACTATTGTACTTACTTGCTCCTACAGGTGCTTAAGCTTGCCACATAGGCATAAAGTCTGATGTGGCAAGTTAATCAAGAAGAGAGAGTCTAGTTTGCTGACCCAAGGAAGAAACGGTGCTAAGCGTGTGTACCTAGGTGAAAAGACAATTTTGAGTCTATAGCTAATTAAATGAAGCAAACTTAGCAACACCATTTCATTGGAAGAGGTCACTCCTTGGCAAATGCAATAAATACTAGTACTCCCTATGTCCCATTATATAAGAACGTTTTTGACACTACACTTATGTCAAAAACGTTCTTATATTATGGGACGGAGGGAGTACGAAGAAAGAGATAGAGTGGAATTAAAAAAATACACTTATAGCCAACCTTGTTGTAGTATGAGTGATTAAGTGATGACTATGTATGACATGCGAACATCAGATAGCCTAACGCACCATGTTAAATCTCCAAGGGAGAGACCGCGCGAGCGACGCGACGATCGTGGTAGGCGCGACCATGATACGGGCTGCTGGCAACCCTTGGATCTGAGATCAAACGGTCTCATGCTAAGTTGCTGAAAATTTTAATAATAACCCTCCAGGATAGGATATTCACCCATAGGTCTAGAATCACGCCATGCAACCATTTGATCTTAGATCCAAGGGCTCTCGGAAGCCCGTATCATGGGAGAATGGAAAGCCACTACCCTGCCATTCGCACGCTGGCAGTTCGCTCCTACTCGTCCCCGCACGTCCTTTAATACTATGGCGGTTCACTCCTAGTCGTCCCGTCCATTCACATTACAACAGTTCCACTAATCCTAACCCTCCTCCCAAATCCATGGCCTCCCAAATCTCCCCGATCGACGGTGAGTACAAGGTTAGAACCATCATCAGCGATGTGTTCGACGTCATCTACACCCGTACTTCCGCGACGGTGAAAGGATGCTTTTCTCGCTTCAGACGCATGTTCTAAAACTCACATGATGAGTGGGTCGCTGTGCTAGATGTTGAGTACACCACAGTCGTGGGACGAGAGAAGGATCTAAAGGACGAAGAGAGGAAGAAGCCCGTCGTGATCCAGGTTTGCGTACATAATGTTTGCTTGGTCTACCAGATATGCCATGCCGACGTTGAGTGCCAGGATTTTAAGAACTTCCTCAAGGACAAAACAGTCAAATTCGTTACCGTAGACTTTAAGAATGACAAAGAAGTCATGCGTCGGATAGGCCTTGTTGTAGGCAACCCCTTCGACCTCCAGAAGAATCGGCTGGTGCCCTCTCGTCAGCCTTCAATGCTGACCCTAGTAGGTGCCATGGTTCATCCTTCGTATGATAAACTGGAGAAACCTCCATACACGTTTCATCGTCATGCATGGCAGCGGAATGTACTAGATATAGACCACATCCAGTACGTTGCAATGGATGGCTACCTTTGTTTCAATATCTACAAGGGTTGGATGAAGAGCAACAGCCAAGTTGGCGGTTCAAGCAAAGAAGTATCGGCGAGGGACAAGGACGAAGTCGAGGACGTGGACGAGGACTCCGAGTAAGGTGGCAGTGTCGTTCTCATGGTGGTTCTAAACTTCTAATGCAGTGTCTACCGGATTAGTTGCATAGTTTAATTTCAGGTGTGCTTAGTTTAATTTGAGGGGTGTGTTGTGCTGAGCCCCCAGGAGAACTATGTTATGTTTCTTCTCGTTACTTTAACTCTTCAGTATGTACATACTAGTACTAGTATTTCTTTAATAGAATTTAGCACCCCAATTAAGCACGTACTAGCTTTTTTAATAGTACTATATGCATAATTTGGCGACGAGCACTCTCTATATGTACCACCTTTTTTGTAAATTTCAATTTTTGCTCCATGGCGCAATCCATCGATAGTGGAGTACTACTGTACAAAATTATACATTTTTTAAAAGGCTAGCGTATTGTTCATCACACACACACACACACACACACACACACACATATATATATATATATATATAGCCAGTTAAATTCTCAACCTAGAACGACGTGCATGCCATGTAGTAAACCGATCCGGAGGAAGTATAGTAAAAATGAGGTGATTTTACCGAGCGATCGGCGGGGAGCATGGCCTGTCATGCGGTCCCATGTGTCATGATGTACCAAGGCGATGCACGTGTCCCTCTTGAGGCAGAAGCAATACTAGTACGTGGTTTGAGATGATGTCGAACCGAAGTGTGAAATAATGGTTGCTTCGTCCGTCTGGGAAGGTGCAGCATTGTGATTTGACGTCTCATTGCTCATCACTACTACTGGGCCGGTACGAGTGGGGTGCGTCCCCCCTACTGTTCTGCACTGTTATTTGGTGCTTGACACGTCGACCATGTTGCTATATGTCCCACATGTCGGCGACAGGAAGTACAGAATTCATGAAAGGGAGCATCGATGGAGGAGTATACTAAAGAATTCATGAAAGGGAGCGACTTAGTTTTGGAAAAATCTGTTTTTACAGAGTACGTACCCACTAGGGTTTATAGGGCTCATCTAAAAAACATTCGTTTTTCCGTTTGATAAGTCTCAATTCTCCTATACTAGTAGTAGTACCATTACATGTTGGATTTCGAGGTGCGTTAGATCACCCGACGCAAGCAATGTCAAGAGGAAACTAACCAATGCATGTACAAGTTCATGGAAATTTAGTGGTCATTCATGCATTCGTTCTAATTAATGCCTCGGTAAACATAACTTCTTGAGAAAAACGAGCGTACTGGGCAAACTACGAAATTAATTCGACCACTCACCGTCTACCTTGGTTGGAGAGATTTTGAAATTGAGCCATAAACTGAAAAAGGATCGATTACTATTTGTGGCCTTGTATAGATGCAAAATGTATTTTTTTATAGTGGCCTTGTATAAATAAATGGAGGGAGTACTAACCAAAGTACGTACGTAGTAGGGACAAGGAGTAAACAGAGGGAGTAGTAAAATTTTCTCCTCGTGCTGCGAGCCACCGCGCACGTGGGTGAGGGAGCGGGCGTAAAGGCGTATAGTAGTAGTAAGCTTCACCTCATCCTGCGAGCCACCGCGCCCGTGGGCGGGGGAGACGGCATACTAAGCAAGTTTCTCCTCGTTCTGCGAGTTGACGGGACACATCAAAAGTACTCAAGTGTATAGAGCCTTGCCTCTAAGGTAGGCCCCACATGGTTTGCCTCTTTTTTTAATTTAACATAACGCGTCAAGTCGCAATTTGTTTGTTCACCCGTGGTAGACGATCCTCCATCCACCAAGTGGAAAACCAGTACACGTGCCAAATTACCACGTGGGCTGCCTTTTTCGTACAGAAATGAGCTCCACTGTGTACCCGCACGGGTGTGGTTGGGAAAGAGACGGGAGTACGTGCGTCGTGCGTGCACCTCTTCTCTTTGTGCACGTCCCCCACCTACGTGGGTGTGTGTGAGAGAGATACAAACCTAGACATAATGCGCCATACATCCTCATGCCTCCGCCCAGTCCGACCACCAGTCACCACCACGGCACCACGCCCCACTCCTCCTCACCTTATCTTTCATATTTCTCCCTCCATTTTTATATACAAGGGGCCTCTATCAAAATTACAATTTGCAGATATACAAGGCCACTAACACTAATCGATGCAATATTAATGGTGTTTGCCTCGTGGTACTAGCAAAGGAGGACATTAATTATCCCTTGCATGCATGCGGGAGTTTGTAAAAAAATGCATCTTGATGTTCCGTGCAATGCACGGGCATCTTGCTAGTCTATGAAAACAACACATGGCAAAATTCCACGGCGAACGAGGGATTTGAATCTATTGGGTTGGATCTTGCCCGGGGTAGCCAAAATATTGGCGACCCTTTTGTCCACCGATGCCTTTGCCATCGATGAACGAGGAATGGCTCGGGTGCTCATGCTGTCATGCATCCTCCAGCGCGCACGTTGGAGACGAGCTTGCACGAGCTGTGTTTTTTTGTCCCACAATGCCGCCCGAGCCGCCCGCAGACCGACCGGCGACCCGCAAATTACGCCATCCAACCGTAGCCACACACATTATGACAGCAACTCAACCAACCGGACGAAATTCACGCAAACACGTAGACAAACAGATATTTCATATAAACAACGACTGAAATCATATAAAATACCGGATTTTCACACAAACATGACAGATTTCATTACATTCAAATGAACTACATGGTGCTAGTTTTGGACAACACAGGTATATAATACCTGGCCTAAATGGTCGCCCACCGATAGATTTGTGTTCCTCATGTCCAGCAGCACGATCACCGGATTGCCGGGAGCCCCGGAGGTATATGCTTCAACGCAAAGGACGGGTTGCTTCCCCACTGCCCAACTGATATCATTGGCTGGTGCCGAAGATGATGGTGGCCGGCACCGGTTCGAGTTCATCACCGGCCACTACTTCGCCATGGCCGGCATCGGCTTGGGTTCATCCTAACATTCCCCTCTTCCGTGGAGCCCATGCGGGGTCGACGAAGGCCCTCGCAACAAAAGGATACGGCAAGAGACCTGTTGTGTACGCCGGCGTCGCCTCCGCGGTGGCCTTAATGGGACCCAAGCGGCAGCGGCCTCCCGTGTTCTACTTCTCCTCGATGATGGCGCCAGACGCGGAGGCGCTGGCCACCGACTCGTTGCTCTCTGCGCACCCGGTTTATGTCGCTGCTTGCATGGCGCGGCCGCCGCCATGGGAGTCTCGACCACTAAAACAGGAGATGTGGTACACCGCTGCGGCGTGGACGGCAGCAACGACACCCGTGCGCTGCTCCTTGTCGAGCTGGCCTGGAGCGGCGAGTTGCTGAACCGTGCACCGGCTTGGGGCGGCAACTGGCTTCGTCGGGCGAGGGGAGGGAGGTGGATCAGCGAGATGCATAGCTCGTATCCGGTGGGCTACCCAGCAGGCTTGCATGCGGAATAACTACTCTTCGTAAGCCATTGTAAGAGTGGAAAAATGGTGGAGGAGATAGGGGAGCGGTGGAGGTGTGCGATTCTTGGCCGGCGTTTGGCCTCGTTTAAATAGGAGATTAAATAGACGGCGGACGGGAGGAGCTCGGCCGGTGTTGCATTTAACGCCAGCCCGGTCATGAACAGACGTGTGTCCAGAGTGGGTTTCTCGGCTTCAACACGGGCGGGTTTCATGGAGGCGTTTGAATGCGGAACAGAGGCGTGTTCAGCCAGGCGTGCCGCGAGTGGCGCCCTCGACTCTGACCTAGGACACCGCGCCGTTCTTCCACTGACGTGTGGGCTCTTTGGGTGCATGGCATGCATGTCAGTGACCCAACGCAGGCAGCGCACAGTAGAGGAACCTTTGGTGGACCAGGGCGGTCAGAAGCGGGCATTTCATAAACCGATGATTGTTCATTGAGTGTGACGTCATCTTTTTCATGTAGTTAAGCCTACTATGTTTATAGCCTGTTCGATACGTTGTGATTCATAAAGACCGATGCAAACATCAATGTTCTGCTTATCATAGATAAGATTGATTAATACCCGTAACAATCCATGTCCTTAACAAAGGGTGCATGCACGTATAGGTTGAGCGTGTGTCTTGCATCGTGTGCTGTGTGCATGCAGGCGTGCGAGTGTTGCGTGCATGCAAGGGTGCGTTTCAGTATTGCATGCATGGGTGCGTACGTGCATGTGTTCGTGAGTGATTGTGTATGTGTCAGTGTTGCACGCCAGCATGCGTGCGTGTGTACATTATGTGTACGTGTCAGTGGTGCACGCCTACATGCATGCATGGCTTGCGTGCGTGCATGTGTACGTGCGGGGTGAGGCTACACGTCAGTCAACTGACTTTTTCATCTCTGGTTATTAGATTTTCCAGCCGTTGGATACGAAATCAAGGGCCTCCTATTTATCATCAAACTCCACCCCCTTGAGCCGCCAGCCACCACCAGCCGAACCGCCCACCTCCGCCGCCGGCGGCCGGCCCGCCCTTCTCGAAACCACTCCACACCGCCGGTCCGCCACCGCACCGTCCATCCCTCTAGCCCCCTCCCC
>NC_041383.1:694610461-694665168 GCF_002162155.2 Triticum dicoccoides | reverse complement strand
GAGCTTTTTCTCCGGGGATCCCCACCCCACCACCCAATGAACGCCCCCCCAACCGCCGATGACTGCCAGCAAGAGGTCTCACGACTTCGAATACCCACCGACCACTAGTTTATTACCATTTCTGTCATTCATATACGCGCTGACGGGTGTCCCTATGGTAATGTGCGCTACTGAATGTGGACCGTTTGACTGGTCAATTGATCGTGTTATCAACAAATTACGGAGCTGTATGGTGAGCGAGTGACTGTATGATCACCGTAAAATGTACTCCTATTTTATTAACACGGTACAGACTCAAATTACCATTTCTTTGTTTCATATATGGGCTGACAGGTGGGCCCCACGGTTACGGGGCCCGATGGTGCAACACTAGTTGTGTCGTTTGACTGGTCAATTGATTGTGTCATCAACAAAATACGGAGTTGTACGGGTGAGCTAGTGACAGTATAATCATGACATGTACTTGTTTAACACGGTACAGACACAAGGGCTCATATATACGCGCAAGCACTCACCTCTAAAAATGCACACACGCGAACCCTACCCCTATGAGCACCTTCGAGAGAGTGGGCCAGCATATATGATCTTGAGATTTTACGAAGTCACCATAGGTGCCTCGTAGTCAAGTGGAACGTCTCCTCCCACTGAACGTACATCGCCGGAATATACTGAAATTAACACAAGATAAATGCGAGCACCGGGACTTTAACCTTGGTCGGCTCGAGAAACCACTGTCCTCTAACCATCCAACCACATGTTGGTTAGCACGACAAAATGTATGTGGTGACCGTGATGAGCTTATTGTGAAGTCCAGTGACCATATCGTGCTTTCGCTTCAAATACAATGACCGTAAGTGTCGTCAACAAAATACGGAGCACGCATCAAATGCAAAGCCCGTCAGTGTCATCAACAAAATATGGAGACATGTCGTGAGCTAGATACCGTTGTACTATTGTATATGCTTATTTTCTTAGTGGCCAATTGCGTGTGTGGTGTGGTAGGCACATCATTTCTAGTTGTGGTGGGTCAACATGAAGACTCATGGGTCGGTTCCATCCTGCGCCACATATAGGTTGGACCGAGACCTGTTATACGGAGACCCATGTGGAGGACTCGGCGTACAACACGAAGCTACCAGAGTCGCGGAGGACTCTATCCCCACTGGTGATAAGCCGACTATATATGTTTTGTAACCCTAGGCCCTTAGTATGTTATACAAGCTTGGGGGCTAGTTCATCGATAGTATACACACACGCACAATGCCTGGTATTCACGTGTACTTTGTACACACCCCTATCACTAATATACAGTACCAGGAGTAGGCTCTTTCTTCAACTACAAGGGTCTGATATGAACTAGGGTAAAACTTTGCCTTGTATTACCATCCAGCCTAACAGCCAGGGATATCCTACCGAATGATATGATGAAATCATATCTGCCAACTACTATTAGAGAGGTGTGTCGGGGGGGGGGCAATGTGTGCGAGAGAGGCCTAAAGATAATGTGCGTGCGGGAGACACTTAGGCACATATATGTGCGTATAGAGGGCTAGTAGAGACCGTGCATGTGTATATATGCATGTGAGAGAAAGAGTGTTTTCCAACTGAGATTAGTGAAAAGAGTGGTACATAGTAGTCAGAAAGAGAGAGAGAGAAACAGAGAGAGCATGTGCGTGAGACACCCCGACACCCTGAGAGAGATTGTGAGCATGTGTGAAAGAGAAATGCCGATGCATATAGAGTGTGTGCACTTATGCGTTAGATAGAGAGATATATAACACGTGTGTGAGAACGGGGCAAGGCATAGTGCATCTACGTGTAAAAGGCGGTTCTATGCATTAAATTAAAATATAAATGGCATTATTATATTTGGATGAGATCATGAATTTTGCAAATTTGCGTATGGACGAAAATCAGTCTATCACACACCCATACTCTATTGAATTCTAGCATGTGCATGTGTTTATTTCATATTATCGATCCATAGAGTGAGAGTGGTTTGAAATACAGGCAATGGATGCTTTTGAAATTCATATATAAACATTAATTAGTGCACTCCATGTTGTTAGTGTGAAGCACTTTATACACTTGTCACTTTCATGGATACATTCCAAATTCCTAGCTACGAAATAAAATACATGTCGAATTCAACATAAAGGGGGTTTCGAAGATTCGAATTCATAGGAAGTGCATTCATCTATTTGAACCCGAGATAATGGCATTTGTAAATCAGATGTAAAAGGGGGCATAAATCTTTGTTGTGAGTTTGAACATGCTATATATATTCATACGCATATCTAACTTTTTTTTGCAACCAAGGAGATTATACCTGGAACCATGCATGAACCGAGGTAATTTGCATATTTTTTAATATATACTCATGTACAATGTATATTAAAATGTACCCCCTCCATTCCAAAATAATCGTAGCTTTAGGATTTTCAAGATTAAAGATTTGTGAAGTTTGACAAATCCTGAAAGTTCAATTCAAGAGAACCGAAAACGTTAATGCTTCTACTCCCAAATATTGAACAAAGCACCAAATAGGCCTCAGGTCACCCGAAACCGCGCGGGACTAATGTTTTGGTGGTAGGAAATTACTGTCCTGATTCTGGCCTGTGTAACCTATCGGCCTGATGTCCAAAGGTCTAAACTGGGGTAGGTTTGTAACTTCACCAAGACGCCAGTCTTAGCCGCCTCCGAGAAGCATTCATACGCCGTGGGCGCCTAAACACGCATGCACTCGGCCAAAATCTATCCCGCCCACATTTGGGACACCTGACATGACTGTCCTACCCCCAACCCGCAATATGTCCGAAATTTTAGATGGGGGCAAAGTTTGTAACTTTCCCCAAATTTCAAACAAGCTCGTCTCAAACCGAAACATTGTTACCCCTTAGTTCCCCGCCTCCCTCCGTTTCCCCATTCATACTCCGTGGGCGTGAAAATGCCCTCCCCACCAGCCGCGAAACCCCAGCCTCCTCCGTCCTCCACCCCATAGCGGCCAATCGACCACCGCCCTCCTCCATTACGCCGGAGCCGGTACCCCGACATCGTTCTCCAACGCAACCGCAACCGCAACGCCCTCAAGGACTTAGCATCTGAAGCCGAGGCAGAGCTGCCTCCACGATGCCGACACCGACGAGCGCCGTACCAGAACCACTCCGACCACGCCGTCCTGCGCCTCACTGCTGCGGCTCCACTGTCGCAACCGTCCACCGCACCGGAGCTGTTCCCGCAACACCGTCGTTCACCGCCTCGGATCTGCTTCCCCACCGCCGACAGACGGCCACCGCACCACACTCAACAACTTGGCCATGGGTTCGTCCAAGGCTGCACCGTCCTCCACAACTTCTGGTTTCCGGCGAACAACAAGATCGTCGGAAAAACAGAAGGAGGACACAGCACTGCCAGCAAAAAGAGGTACTCCTCTTCCCTTATTCGTGCAAATCTTACGTCTCCTCTCACACCGTATTCATCCCACGAAAGAAACTAGTTGAGCGCTTCCTACTGCATCTTCTTCGTGATACTAAATGCACAAGTTTTCCTCCCTTTTACTATTTCACCTTTGCTAGAGGTCAGGAGCCCGCCTGGATTTCAATTCAGGGTCAGTCGAACAGCAATTAAAAGAAGCAGCACCCGCTTAGGTGCCCGGAGCACCTAATCCGCCTGTTCCTCGGGGAAGCAGCGCATCGGTGTCTATCATAGGGGTGTGGGGTGCGTGAGCTGCTTGCGCCCGATCTGGAGGTTGGCGGGGCTTGAATGAATGGCCCGGGGGGCGGTGCCAAGCACGGCGGTGCGGTGAGGTCGAGGGGAGGGCACATGCAGGGGAGGAATACTGGGCCGGTGGTCGCTAGCATTTCGAGGAAGATCGTCAACACTGACTGGCTAGAGGTGGATGAAGGTGATCTGCCCGTTCTTTGTACATCGGACGGTGCAGAAAAAATGGACTGACCTATTTGCTTTCAGTCGACTGTTATTTTCATAGAATCCTGTAGTAATTGAGTGTGCCATGCATGTTGTAGAGCTATCATATGTCTCCCGTCATTTATTTCTCACCGACCTGCTATCTGCTACCTTTACACTGTACTAATTGTGCAAACACTTCACCCATACTCACACTATTGGTTTTTTATGCATGGGTATTTCAGACTCTCACGCAGTGTTGATGAATGATAAAAAGAAAAGACAGAAGTTGCTCTAGTGTAATTCGAAGATAAGCACTAAGCATTTCAGCTCTCTAATGGGTGTAGTGTTAGTAGTTGGAGACAGTAAACGTAGCTCTACAGTTGATGATCTCAATTGCCACACACAACCATCCCAGGTGCTTGCTTTAACTTCGCGCTGTCAAATGTGGTTGCATGTTGCATATGGTGTCTAGCTTGTATTGCTTCCAATTTGGTTAAATTGCATCTGCTTAATTTACACATTATACCTTTGATAATGACATGCCTTCCTGTTTTTGATACATACTACATATGTCTATTAACCATGTTCGTACATCAAACTAATGCTCTTTTGTATCCCTCGTCAATCACTTATGATGAGTCAGTCACCCGGGTGGGTTACGGTGAGGCGCCCTACACGTTTAAATTGTGCAGTGTCATCCTCCCCACATGATTCTCAAGAAACGGCAAGGCTAAATGAAGATAGTCAACGTAGCTCTATAGTTGATCACCGCAATTCCCCCACACCACCATCGCAGGTGCTTCATCTTACTTGGCAGTGTGATATGTGGTTGCATCTTGCATATGGTGTCTACCTTGTAATGCTTCTAATTAGGGTAAATTGCATCTGCTTAGTTAACACATTATACCTGTGAATATGACATGCCTTCCTGTTTTTGGTACATACTACGTCTTTCTATTAACCTTGTTCTTACATTAAACTACTTTTCTTGTGTATCCCTCATCAATGCTCCTAATTTGTTAAATTGCATCTCCTTAGCTTACACATTATACATGTGAATATGACACGCCTTCCTGTTTTTGGTACATACTACATCTGCCTATCACACCATGTTCTTACATCAAACTACTGTTCTTGTGTATCCTGCGTGTATCGCTTATGATGAGACAGTCACGCGCGTGGGTTAATATGAGACGCAATACTCTTATAAAGAATGCAATTTCATCCTCTCAACATGATTCTCAAGAAACAGCAAGCCTAAATGAAGATATTGCACGTTGCTCTGTACCTGAAGACAGCACTTCCCCTACACCAACATCGAAGGTGCTTGCTCCAACTTCGTAGTGTGATATGTGGTTGCATGTTGCATACGGTGTCTAGCTTGTAATGCTTCTAATTAGGGTAAATTGCATCTGCTTAGTTTACACACTATACCTGTGAATATGACATGCCTTCCTATTTTTGGTACACACTACATCTATGTGTTAACCTTGTTCTTACATGAAACTACCTCTCTTCTGTATCCTGCATCAATCACTTACAATGAGTCACCTTTATTCGTTGCATATTGCATATTATTTCTAGCATGTTGCCATGTATTGCTTATAATTTGGTCAAATACATTTGTTAGGGCACCCTTTTAATTTGGCAGAGTGATATTGGTTTCATCTTTCATATGGTTTCTAGCTTGCATCGATTCTAACAAGTTCAAGCACCTTGTGATTAATTTACACTTTATACATCATACATGTCAGTATGTCATGCCTTCCTTTTTTTCATCCATATTCCATCCTCCTATCATGCGGCTGCCTTACATGAAAGTAGTGTTCATCAGTATCATGCATCAATAAGTTCTGAATAGAAAATTTTATTCCTTTTTCTTGTGGGTTTGACTTGACAAGGCAAAATCAAGAAAGAGGAAGGAAAAGAGTAAGGAAGGCGATGATGGTGGTCCTCTGCAGCAACGTAAACGGAGCATGTGTACCGATTCTCCTTGTACTGATAGTGCATTACATGGTCCAAGTCTCCGCTCCCCTACTCCACCATCCAATGTGCTTGCTCTAACTTGGCAGTGTGATATCTGGTTGCATGTTGCATATGGTGTCTAGCTCGTATTGCTCCTAATTAGTGTAAACTGCATCTGCTTAGCTTACACATGATACATGTGAATATGACACGCTTTCCTGTTTTTGGTACATACTATATCTTTCTATCACACCATGTTCTTACGTGAAACTACTCTTCTTGTGTATCCTGCATCAATCACTTATGATGGGACACCTTTAAGTTGGCAGTGTGATATTGGTTTGCGTCTTGAATATGATTTCTAGCATGTATTGCTTCTAGTTTGATGAACGCCACCTATGATGAGACAGTTTTAACTTGGCAGAGTGATATTGATTGCACCTTCCATACAGTGTCTTGCAGTGTTTCTAATTTGTTGAAGTGCCTTCTGCTTAGTTACCACATCATAGGTGTGAATATGTCAAGCTGTCCATTTTTTCGTACATATTCCATCCTCGCATAATGTGTTTGCCTTTCATCCGAGTACTGTTCGTCAGTATCATGCATGAATGAGTTCTGAAGAGCGATTTTATTCCTTTTTCTTATCAGTTTGACTTCACAATGAAAAATAATTATAGTTGAAGGAAATTAGTCCAGGAGTGGATGATGGTGGTCCCTCGGAGAAACTCAAACAGGGGGTCTCTAAAGATTCTACTCCGCTATCCTCCCAACAAGATTCGCATGACAACACAAGGTTGGATAGTCGATGTGCAGATGATGAGCACATCTCCCCAACTCCACCATCACAGGTGCTTGCTCTAACTTGACACTATTATATGTGGTTGCGTGTTGCGTATGATGTCTAGCTTGTATTTCTTCTAACTTGAATTGCATCTGCTTACTTTACACATAATGCCTGTGAATATGACACGTGTTCCTGTTTCTAGAACATACGTGTACATGATGAGCACGTCTCCCCTACTCCACCATCGCAGGTGCTTGCTCTTACTTGGAACTGTTATACGTGGTTGCGTTTTCCGTATGATGTCTAGTTTGTATTGCTTCTGATTATGTAGAATTGCATCTGCGTAGCTTACAACTTATACTTGCAACGATCACTTACCCATAAGACACATTTAACTTGGGACTGTGATGTAGGTTGCATCTTGCATTGTCTTCTAGCTTGTACTGCTTCTAATTTCTTGAAATGGCACTTACGACGAGACACTTTTTACCTGATAGATTGATATTAGTTGCATGTTCATATGATGCCTATCTTTCATTTCTCCTAATTTTGTTGAAATGCCTTCCGCTTACTATTTTTTCCTACATATTCCATCCTCCAATCGTACGTGTGAATATGAAACGCTATCTTTTTTTGTATATATTCCATCATCCTATCCTGCGCTTACCTTACATCAAAGTAGTGTTCGTCTGTATCATGCATCAACCAGTTATGCAGAGCTAATTTTATTCATCTTCTTGTGGTTTTGACTTCATAAGGCAATATCAGAAAATAGGAAGGAAAAGAGTAAGTTAGGGGATGTTGTTGGTACTCCGCACCGACGCAAAAAGAGACTCTCTAGATTTGCCACTGCTACCGCTAATGAAGTTGAAGTCCCAAGTCTACATGATGAGTTCATCTCCCGCACTCCACCATCGCAGGTGCTTGCTCTAAGTTGACAGTGTGATAATTGGTTTCATGTTGCATATGTTGTCTAGCCTGTATTTCTTCTATTTTGATTAAATTGCACTTGCTGAGTTTATACATTATACATGTGCATATGACATGGCTTTCTATGTCTACAATATACTGCATCTATCTATCATACCATGTTCTTACATCAAGGTACTGCTATTGTGTATCCCGCAGCAGTAACTCATGATTGGATGCTTTTAACATGGCGGCTTGATAGTGGTTGCATCTTGCATTGATTTCTATGTTGTAATGCTTCTAATTTTTCGAATTGCCACTTATGACAAGACACTTTTAACTTGGCAGAGTAATATTGGTTGCATCTTTCATATGGTGTCTAGCTTGCATTACTTCTATTTTCTTGAAAATCCTTCTTCTTAGTTTACACATTGTAGCTGTGAATATGTCATGCCAGCCTGTTTTTCGTACATATTCCATCCTCATACGGTTGTCTTACATCAAAGTATTGCTTGTCTGTATCATGCATCAATGAGTTCTGAAGAGTGATTTTATTCTTTTGTGTTGTGGGTACAGCTTGACATGGCAAAGTCAAAAAAGAGCAAGGAAAATAATATAGTAGGGAGTGCTGCTACTCGTCGGGTGATACGGAAAAGGTTCTGCCGTCGAGATTCTGCTGGTACTTATAGTGCAGTAGAAGGTCCATGTCCACCCGCTAAATCTACAAACATAGTATCACCTGCTCCACCAGCTGCAGCATCCGCTTCAACTGTACCAGCATCTCAACTAGTTACTCATTCGTTTGCTCTGGAACTAGCCAGTTCCCAAGCTGCCTTCACACCTAACACTACTTCCGAAGCACTGCTGACACAACAGGACTTGGCAAGATCAGATGAACCTCATGAGCATCAACACCAAGACAGTACCTGACCGAGTCAAGTTGCAGTTGCATGCTCCTTTATATGTACTCTCATAGTTTTATGTACACTAACACTTTCCATATTAATTGTTGAACTAGCACCACAGTGCAAGTGGAAACAGACATCAGGGATAATGCTTGACAGATTAACAAAATCTAAGGGAGGAAGAATGGAGATCCATTTTGAGGCAGGTTTAAAAAGGCCACGTGATGCTATAGAGTCAGCCAAGTTAGTATCAGAGGCAGCCGTTGCCGTTAGGTGTCATGGGCGTATTCTCCCAACGTGGATCCAGTACAGGAATGAGAAAGACAATACCCAGTTTAACACCTTCCTTGACCATTTATCCGTAAGTAATGTTATTCATCGCAATTAGTAATATTGTCTTGCTCTCTCCCATACTTTCTAGCTTCCTCCTAATAAGACTCAAATTCTTTTTTCAACAGATGAGGTTCAAGTTGGATCTAAAAGATGATGCAACTAAACAAGCATGCACTCATGTTTTTCAGTCTGCTCTGCGACAATGTCAGTACCACCTTAGAAAATCTCACTTTGAAGGCAAGGCTAACAAGGAAATCGCCCAAACATCTCCAGTGTAATATATTACAGATGAAGACCGGACAACCCTCGTTAAACACTGGTCTGATCCAAAGTATCAGGTAGGTTATATGTATTTGATCAGACCACATATTGAACTTGTATTTATGTATGTGCCTTACAAGTGTATCTTCTTCTAGGCTAACTATTTGAAGAACAAAACCAACCGTTCTAAAGTGAAATTCCAACAGACAACAAGATCTCGTAGCTATATTGCACACTGCGAGGCTCTTGTAAATAGCTGCTACTTCCTTCTTTCTTTGTGCCATATTATCGTATCTATATTGACTTGTTCCAAATATAGACGAAAGCCCGTGCGGACTAAAAAGAACCTGAACCGAATGCAGTGGAAATCTTCAAGGATTGCCACACCAGCAAGATGAAGGGCATGAGCACACTAGCTCAAGCCGCTGTTGTAAGTCCTTACTCCTCCTGGCTTGAACTGATTGGTACTGTGATGTGTTCATTTAACTACTTGGTTTGCAGCCAATGTCAGTTACTCTGTTCACTTTTATACACAGTTGTCTTAACGTATTATTTCACCTTACATGGTTTAAAAGCGATGAAGGATATTCTTTTGGTCTTGATCTGTAATCTAGTTGTTATGTTCACGTGCACACACAATGATAAAATAGCCTATTTGTTTTATATCTGTTTGCGCATGATATGAATGATGTCATACTATGTTCATCCTACTTTAAACCATGTCTCTTTATCCTTAGATGTCAAGGAATGTGAGGAAATAGACAATACAGTAGGCATGCTACATGGACATATGTTCCGAAAGTGATTTTATTATGTAGTTGGCACTACAATACATGCTAATGTATTATAGTAGTTCACCAAAATAAGTTATGTGTAAACGTTTAACCTACTTTCTTTGTTTTTGTCTCATTAGTAACTTATCAGGTACGCTAATCTACAAGTTCAAACTTTCAGGAAGCTATGGAACAAATGATTGAACAACCACAACCACCTAAAGGTGACAAGGCTACTACAGGCACAATGTCACCCTTGCTGCAGTGTGTGAGTATCTCTCCACTAACAGTGCAAAAAGCACCTTCCTGTGTAATTCTGGGTTGGTTGTCAAGGTAACCTCATCCAAATCGCCTACTGAACAAAATCTTCCTGCTAAACAGAGTGATATATCTGTGCTCCAGACACAAGTCCAATCCCTAATGGACGTTGTTTCGGAAACAAGAATAGTGGTTGAGAAATGTCTTCAAGATATGAATGGTTTTGAAACCAGACTATTAGACATTCTCTTCGTTGTTGAAGAGCACTGGCGGAAAAAAGGTGGAGATCGTGCTGCTCCATCAGATTCTACAGCCTGAAACATTAGCACTCTGCTCAAATGATCTGTGCTTCTATACATCTGATGATGCTTTTATCTGGAAGGACTGTAAACTTTATGCCAACAGGCCTTTTGTTGTATGATTGGAATTTATTTTGTTGTGATACAACATTTATGATGCTGCCACAGGCTGCAGTAATTACGACGCTATTTTTGTATAGTGTAGGTTTATCTTAGTAATGTATTCGGCCGAAAGCTTCGTAGGAGCCCAACATGCCAACATTCATCGTGCCCATTCCAATTGGGCTAAAAACGATTACGGGCCGAAATTGGCATGTAGCCCACTAAGAATATCTGGGCTTAAATTAGCATAAGATTTCAATTTTTTCTCGTAGGCATGTGCCCATAGTGGGCCTTTAACAGGCCTAAACATAATTTGGGCCCTTAGTAAAAATAGGCCGTTTACAGGTGTAAATATCTCGAGCCCATAAAAAACATGGGCCTTTAATAGACCGAAAGTGAGATTGGGCCCTGATTGTGCCAAATAACCCACTGGACATAGCAGGCCGAAATGATGGCCCATTTACGATGCGGATATTTGACAGGCCGAAATTCGGACGGGCCATAAATGTGCCCTCCTAATACACGGGCCTTTAACAGGCCGGAACTTCGATCGGGCTAGATTATCGTCGTTTTTATATGGGCTGTTAATGGGCCCGGTATGACGTTGGGACACATATGGCCCATGGTTCACGTCCGACGTTAACAGGCCGAAAATGACAACATGCCGAAAGTGGCCCCAATCTATAGTGGGCCTCTAACAGGCCGAATGACAGACATGGCCGAATATGACCCAAATCCTTCATGGTCGTTTATGGGCCGAAAGTTTTGATGGCCTGTAAATGGGCCCAAATGAAGTCGGACCTTTAATAGGACGGAAATACACCAGGCCGTAATTCGGCCCAATTACTTAGCGGACTGTTAAAGGGCCAGAAGTGACCATGGGCCGCATTGATGACAAGTTTAGACCAGGCCGTTTACGGGCCGATTTGACAGAGAATGTTGGGCCTTTAGCTGGGCCGGCCCATTATGGTCTGCAGAATCTTGTGGGCCTTTAGGTGGGCCGGCCCATTGTGGTCCGCAAAATCTTGTGGGCCTTTAGCTGGGCCGGCCAATTATGGTCCGCTAAATTTTGTGGGCCTTTAGCTGGGCCGGCCCATTATGGTCCGCTAAATCTTATGGGCCTTCGGTTGGTCCGGCCCATTTAAACTTTGTGGGCCACTTTTGGGCCGGCCCACGTGTGAACATATCATAGGCCCATCTCGACCGTTGGATGAGTAACACCTGTGCCAACGCGGAGCTGACACGTGGATCCGTCAACCAATGAGAATTTTACACGTGGAAAATCGGCATTGGTCATGGCTGTTAACGGGTTATCGGATCCAAAATCCGACCCGATAGCCTAACGGCATTCCGTTACGGTGGATGCCACGTGTCGGTCACGCTTGACGAAAGCACTTCTGTGACGCGCGATTTATCGTCATGGAAGTGGACACTTCCGTGATGACAATTTTGTTAATGTCATGGAACACTTCTACGACAGCACAGGTATGACTATCTTGATTCTTTCATAAATTTGTCATGGATGTACATGCATGACAAAAAACGCGACCTACTGTGACAAACACGTATCATCACAGAAGTGTATTTTTTTGTAGTTTAAGGAGTCAAGTATGATACCTAAGTTTGGTTGTGTTAAATCTTTTATGGATACCAATGTTTTGCGTGAGTTTAGCACTAAATATGGACTTGACTATGAGATAGTAGCTTCTTCCTGTGAATCATTTTCTACTCATGTGGACCTCCCTAAGGAGAAGTGGTTTAAATATAATCCTCCCTCTGAAGTAAAAGTAGTTGCACCTATTAAAGTTGAAGAAAAGACTATCACTTATAATGATCCTATTGTCCCTACTACTTATATTGAGAAACCCCCTTTTCCTATTAGGATAAAAGATCATGCTAAAGCTTCAACTATGGTTCGTAAGAGTAATACTAAAACACCTACACCACCTGAGAAAATTAAAGTTGAACCTAGTATTGTTGTGGTTAAAGATCTCTTGGCTGATAATATTGATGGGCATGTTAGTTACTACTGTGATGAAGCCGCTAGAATTTCTATACCTGATTCTAAGAATAAACATAGACCTGTTGTAGGCATGCCTGTTATTTCTGTTAAAAGTGGAGCTCATTGTTATCATGGCTTATGTGATATGGGTGCTAGTGCTAGTGCAATACCTTATTCCTTGTATACAGAAATTATGCATGATATTGCACCTGCTGAGATAGAAGAAATAGATGTCACAATCAAGCTTGCCAATAGAGATACTATTTCACCAATTGCGATTGTTAGAGATGTTGAAGTTTTGTGTGGGAAAGTTAAATATCCTGGTGATTTCCTTGTTCTTGGTTCTCCACAAGATAGCTTTTGTCCTATTATATTTGGTAGACCCTTCTTGAATACTTCTAATGCTAGGATAGATTGCGAAAAAGATATCGTTATGATTGGTTTGGATGATCGGACTCATGAGTTTAATTTTGCTAAATTTTGTAGACAACCCCATGATAAAGAATTTCCTAGTAAGGATGAAATTATTGGTCTTGCTTCTATTGTCGTACCTCCTAATGATCCTTTAGAACAATATTTCCTAGACCATGAATATGTTCATGAATGAAAGAAGGGAAATAGATGAAGTATTCTTTAAACAGGGACCCATTTTGAAACACAACTTGCCGTTTGAAATTCTAGGGGATCCTCCACCACCCAAGGGTGATCCCGTGTTCAAGCTTAAACCGTTAGCTGATACACTTAAATATGCTTATCTTGATGAAAAGAAAATATATCCTGTTATTATTAGTGCTAAACTTTCAGAGAAGGAAGAGGAGAGATTATTGAAAACTCTGAAGAAGCACCATGCTGCTATTGGATATACTCTTGATGATCTTAAGGGCATTAGTCCCACTCTATGTCAACACAAATAAATTTGGAGGAAGACGCCAAACCAATTATTGATCACCAACCACGGTTAAATCCTGAGATGAAGGAAGTGGTAAGAAAGGAAATACTAAAGCTCCTAGAGGAAGGTATAATATATCCCGGTGTTGATAGTAAGTGGGTAAGTCATGTCCATTGTGTCCCAAAGAAGGGAGGTATTATTGTCGTTCCTAATGATAAAGATGAATTGATCGCACAAAGAATTGTTATAGGTTATAGGATGGTAATTGATTTCCGCAAATTAAATAAAGCTAATAAAAAGGATCATTACCCTTTAACTTTTATTGATCAAATGCTAGAAAGATTATCCAAGCATACACATTTTTTCTTTCTAGATGGTTACTCTGGTTTCTCTCAAATACCTGTATCAGCGGAGATCAAGAAAAGACCACATTTACTTGTCCTTTCGGCACTTTTGCTTATAGACGTATGCCTTTTGGTTTATGTAATGCACTTGCTACCTTTCAGACATGCATGATGGCTATATTCTCTGACTTCTGTGAAAAGACTTGTGAAGTTTTCATGGATGATTTCTCTGTTTATGGATCTTATTTTGATGATTGCTTGAGCAGCCTTGATGGAGTTTTGCAGAGACGCGAAGACACTAGCCTTGTCTTAAATTGGGAGAAGTGCCACTTTATGGTTAATGAAGGCATTGTCTTGGGGCACAAAATTTCTGAAAGATGTATTGAAGTTGATAAAGCTAAAGTTGATGCCATTGACATTAAAGGTATAAGAAGTTTCCTTGGTCATGCCGGTTTTTATAGGAGGTTCATTAAAGACTTCTCTAAAATTTCTAGGCCTCTGACCAATTTATTACAAAAATATATTCCTTTTTTCTTCGATGATGATTGTGTAGAAGCATTTGAAATACTTAAGAAAGTTTTCATTTCTGCACCTATTGTTCAGCCACCTGATTGGAATTTACCCTTTGAAATTATGTGTGATGCTAGCGATTATGCCATAGGTGCTATTCTAAGACAAAGAGTTGATAAGAAACTAAATGTTATAATATGCTAGTAAAACTCTACACAGTGCCCAGATAAATTATGCTACTACTAAAATAGAATTTCTAGCGGTTGTATTTGCTTGTGATAAGTTCAGACCTTATATTGTTGATTCTAAAGTAACTATTCACACAGATCATGCTGCTATTAGATATCTTATGGAAAAGAAGGATGCTAAACCTAGACTTATTAGATGGGTTCTCTTGCTACAAGAATTTGATTTACATATTATTGATAGAAAGGGAGCTGAGAACCCCGTTGCAGACAACTTGTCTAGGTTAGAGAATGTTCTTGATGACCCACTGCCTATTGATGATAGCTTTCCCGATGAAAAATTAGCTATCATAAATGCTTCCTGTACTGCTCCATGGTATGCTGATTATGCTAATTACATTGTTGCTAAACTCATACCACCTAGTTTTACATACCAACAAAAGAAAAGGTTTTTCTATGATTTAAGACATTACTTCTGGGATGACCCACACCTTTATAAAGAAGGAGTAGATGGTGTTATTAGACATTGTGTACCTGAGCATGAACAGGAACAGATCCTACGCAAGTGTCACTCCGAGGCATATGGAGGACACCATGCTGGACATAGAACTGCACATAAGGTATTGCAATCTAGTTTTTATTGGCCTTCTCTCTTCAAAGACGCCCGTAAGTTTGTCTTGTCTTGTGATGAATGTCAAAGAATTGGTAATATTAGTAGACATCAAGAAATGCCTATGAACTATTCTCTTGTTATTGAACCATTTGATGTTTGTGGCTTTGATTATATGGGACTATTTCCTTGCTCTAATGGGTATACACATATTTTAGTTGTTGATTACGTTACTAAGTGGGTAGAAGCTATTCCAACTAGTAGTGCTGATCATAACACCTCTATTAAGATGCTTCAAGAAGTTATTTTTTCGAGGTTTGGAGTCGCTAGATACTTAATGACTGATGGTGGTTCACATTTTATTCATGGTGCTTTTCGTAAAATGCTTGCTAAGTATCATGTTAATCATAGAATTGCATCTCCCTATCACCCACAGTCTAGTGGCCAAGTAGAGCTGAGTAACAGAGAGCTTAAATTAATTTTGCAAAAGACTGTTAATAGATTTAGATAGAATTGGTCCAAGAAACTTGATGATGCATTATGGGCTTACAGAACTGCATATAAAAATCCTATGGGTATGTCTCCATATAAAATGGTTTACGGAAAAGCATGTCATTTACCTCTTGAACTAGAACATAAGGCATATTGGGCTATTAAAGAGCTCATATGATTTCAAACTTGCCGGTGAGAAAAGGTTATTTGACATTAGCTCACTTGACGAATGGAGAACCCAAGCCTATGAAAATGCCAAACTGCTTAAGGAAAAGGTTAAAAGATGGCATGACAAAAGGATACAAAAGCGTGAGTTTAATGTAGGTGATTATGTTTTGCTTTTAAACTCTCATTTAAGATTTTTTGCAGGAAAACTTCTCACTAAATGGGAAGGCCCTTACGTTCTCGAGGAAGTCAATCGTTCCAGAACCATAAAAATCAATAAGTCACAAATCCGAAGGTGGTGAACGGTCAAAGAATCAAACATTATATCTCAGGTAACCCAATAAATGTTGAAACTAATGATATTGAAACCGTAACCCCGAAGGAATACATAAGGGACACTTTCCAAAATGCTTCAGACTCCGAAAAGGAATAGGTACGTGGTTCGTTAAGTAAACTGACTCCAAAACAGTTCTAACAACAATTTTTCTCTGTTTTGGAATATTTAAGGAAATAGGAAAATAATAAGTAGTCCGGGAAGGACATGAGGCATACACGAGGGTGGAGGGCGTGCCCTACCCCCCTGGGCGCGCCCCCTGCCTCGTGGGCACCTCGTGTGCTCTCCAGACTATTTTCTTGCACGATACTTCTTTTGGTTAGTAAAAATTCATTATATAATCTCACAAATGTTTGGACCACCGTATCATGTAAATATCCTCTGTCTTGGTTTCGAGCTGTTTTTCTGACAAATCTAGATCACCATGACGTCTTCAAGCGCCCCCAAGGACAAGTTTTTCGAGAAGGTCATCAACCCCTATCTCGCGGAGGTGCTGCGACACCCTCAAACCATTGAGATGCGTGAGGAGGTGCTGCATATCCGCGATGTTGAGGGACCAAGGAGGACCGGAAGCGTGGAGACAAAACTCGAAGCGATGGAGCAACAAGTTTTTAAGTGCCAAGGGATGGTGGAATGTTGACTCAACTCCAACCACATGATGATCGTGGAGTTTGCCAACGACCACAAGCTGGATACCAAGAACATTGAGGAGACTATCTTCAAACTTCATGAGAAAATCGAGCACCTCCAAGCCCAAATCTATGACCTGCAAAACAAAAACAGTGAGTATGAATATAGATTCAAGAGGTTGAGTTTGGCTGCAGATTTGAGGATCCTGGAGACTCCATCATCTTTCTATGATGGGGAGCCTATGCCTTGGAAGATGGATGACAAGCCTACATCATCAACAACTCCACCCTCTTCACCAACAAAGGAGACATAATCACATGGGTATGGGCACTCCCCTTGGCAGCTGCCAAGCTTGGGGGAGGTGCCCCGGTATCGTATAACCATCACACTCCAATCTTTACCGTTTTACTTAGGTCGATCATTTTAGAAATATCTCGATCTAGTAGAATAAAGTTTTGGTATGATTTAGTTTTGAGTTTTGCCTTATGATCCCTCTATGTAATTGAGTCTGCAAGCTATATGTAATAAAGATTAGTGTTGAGTCAAGGGCTTTGCTGTTTTGCTATGATCTTGAGGGAATAAAAAGAAAAAGAAATAAAGAGATCATATTGATTTTTTAGGAGAGTAATGACTTCACATATAAAGAGTTTGATGAATAAAAGTTGTTGAGAGTTGGCAAACATAGTTTTGGTCATCGTTGCAATTAATAGGAAGTAATAAATAAAGAGAGGTTCTCACATACAAATATACTATCTTGGAAATCTTTTATGATTGTGAGCATTCATTAAAATATGACATGCTAAAAGAGTTGACGTTGGACAAGGAAGACAACGTAATGGGTTATGTTTTCTTATATCTGAAATAAAGTATATTGTCATGGATCATCCAACATGTTGAGCTCGCCTTTCCCTCTCATGCTAGCCAAATTCCTTGCACCAAGTAGAAATTACTTGTGCTGCCGAAATACCCTTAAACAAGTTTTGCCATGAGAATCCACCATATCTACCTATGGATTGAGTAAGATCCTTCAAGTAAGTTGTCATGTTGTATGCAATAAAAATTGCTCTCTAAATATGTATGCCTTATTAGTGTGGAGAAAATAAGCTTTATACGATCTTGTGATATGGAAGTAATAAAAGCGACAGACTGCATAATAAAGGCCCTCTATCACAAGAGGCAATGTAAAGTGACGTTCTTTTGCGTTAAGATTTCGTGCGTCCAACGATAAAAGCACATGATAACCTCTGCTTCCCTTTGAGAAGGGCCTATCTTTTATTTTTGTCTTATACATTATGCAAGAGTCATGGTGATCTTCACCTCTCCATTTTATATTTTATCCTTTGGCAAGCACCTTGTGTTGGAAAGATCCTGATATATATATATCCAATTGGATGTAAGTAGCATGAACTATTATTGTTGACATTACCCTTGAGGTAACAGGTTGGGAGGCAACACTATAAGCCCCTATCTTTCTCTATGTCCAATTAAAACTCCATACCCATAAGTATTGTGTGAGTGTTAGCAATTGTGAAAGACTAAATGATGGTTGAGCATGTGGACTTGCTGAAAAGCTGTTATATTGACTCTTTCCGATGTAATGATGAATTGCAATTGCTTTAATGACCAAGATTATAGTTTGTTAGTTTTCAATGAATTTGTGATTCATACTTGGAATTGTGAATAAATTGTTACTTTAGCATAAGTAATCATATGACAAGATATATATACATTGCTGTTATAAGAATGATCATGATGCCCTCATGTCCGTATTTTATTTTACCGACACCTCTATCTCTAAATATGTGGACATATTTTTCGGTATCGGCTTCCGCTTGAGGACAAGAGAGGTCTAAGCTTGGGGGAGTTGATACGTCCATTTTGCATCATGCTTTTATATTGATATTTATTGCATTATGGGCTGTTATTACATGATATATCACAATACTTATGCCTATTCTCTCCTATTTTACAAGGTTTACATGAAGAGTGAGAATGCCGATAGCTGGGATTCTGGGCTGGAAAACGAGCAAATATTAGAGACCTATTCTGCACAGCTCCAAAAGTCCTGAAACTCCACGAAAGTCATTTTTGGAATTAATAAAAAACACTAGCGAAAGAATCAACGTCAGGGGGCCCACACCCAGTCCATGAGGATGGGGGGCGCCCCCCCTAGGGCGCGCCCCCTGCCTTGTGGGCCCTCTGATAGCCCTCCAGTGGCCATCTTCTGCTATATGAAGTCTTTTACCCTGGAAAAAAATCATAAGGAAGCGTACGGGATGAAACTCCGCCGCCATGAGGCGAAACCTTGGAGGAACCAATCTAGGGCTCCGGTGGAGCTGTTCTGCCAGGGAAACTTCCCTCCGGGAGTGGGAAATCATCACCATCGTCATCAACAATGATCCTCTCATCGGGAGGGGGTCAATCTCCATCAACATCTTCACCAGCACCATCTCCTCTTAAACCCTAGTTCATCCCTTGTATCCAATCTTTGTACCAAAACCTCAGATTGGTACCTGTGGGTTTCTAGTAGTGTTGATTACTCCTTGTAGTTGATGCTAGTTGGTTTATTTGGTGGAAGATCATATGTTCAGATCCTTAATGCATATTAATACCCGTCTGATTATGAACATGAATATGCTTTATGAGTAGTTATGTTTGTTCCTGAGGACATGGGAGAAGTCTTGCTATAAGTAGTCATGCGAATTTGGTATTCGTTCGATATTTTGATGAGATGTATGTTGTCTCTCCTCTAGTGGTGTTATGTGAACGTCGAATACATGACACTTTACCATTGTTTGGGCCTAGAGGAAGGCATTGGGAAGTAATAAGTAGATGCTGGGTTACTAGAGTGACAGAAGCTTAAACCCTAGTTTATGAGTTGCTTCGTAAGGGGCTGATTTCGATCCATATGTTTCATGTTATGGTTAGGTTTACCTTAATACTTCTTTTGTAGTTGCGGATGCTTGCAATAGGGGTTAATAATAAGTGGGATGCTTGTCCAAGAAAGAGCAGTACCCAAGCACCGGTCCACCCACATACCAAATTATCAAAGTAACAAACGCGAATCATTTGAGCGTGATGAAAACTAGCTTGACGATAATTCCCATGTGTCCTCGGGAGCGCTTTTTTCATATAAGAACTTGTCCAGGCTTGTCCTTTGCTACAAAAAGGATTGGGCCATCTTGCTGCACCTTATTTACTATCATTGCTTGTTACCCGTTACAAATTACCTTATCACAAAACTATTTGTTACCGATAATTTCAGTGCTTGCAGAGAATACCTTACTGAAAACTGCTTGTCATTTTGTTCTGCTCCTCGTTGGGTTCGACACTGTTACTTATCGAAAGGACTACGATAGATCCCCTACACTTGTGGGTCATCAAGGTTGCATCTTGCATTGTCTTCTAGCTTGTACTGCTTCTAATTTATTGAAATGTCACTTACGACGAGACATTTTTTACTTCATAGAGTGATATTGGTTGCATGTTCATATGATGCCTAGCTTTCATTTCTTCTAATTTTGTTGAAATGTCTTCCGCTTACTATTTTTTTCATACATATTCCATCCTGCTATCGTATGTGTGAATATGCAATGCTGTCTTTTTTTGTATATATTCCATCCTCCTATCCTGCGCTTGCCTTACATCAAAGTAGTGTTCGTCTGTATCATGCATCAACCAGTTATGCATAGCTAATTTTATTCATCTTCTTGTGGTTTTGACTTCATAAGGCAAGATTAGAAAATAGGAAGGAAAAGAGTAAGTTAGGGGATGTTGGTGGTCCTCCACACCGACGCAAACAGAGACTCTCTAGATTTGCCACTGCTACTGCTAATGAAGTTGAAGTCCCAAGTTTACATGATGAGTTCATCTCCCGTACTCCACCATCGCAGGTGCTTGCTCTAAGTTGACAGTATGATAATTGGTTTCATGTTGCATATGTTATCTAGCGTGCATTTCTTTTATTTTGATTAAATTGCACCTGCTGAGTTTATATGTTATACATGTGCATATGACATCGCTTTCTGTGTCTAGAATACACTACATCTATCTATCATACCATATTCTTACATCAAAGTACTGTTGTTATGTATCCCGCATTAGTCACTCATGATTGGACGCTTTTAACATGGCAGTTTGATAGTGGCTGCATCTTGCATTGATTTCTATGTTGTACTGCTTCTAATTTTTCAAGTTGCCACTTATGACAGATCACTTTTAACTTGGCAGAGTAATATTGGTTGCATCTTTCATATGGTGTCTAGCTTGCATTACTTCTATTTTCTTGAAAATCCTTCTTCTTAGTTTAAACATCGTAGCTGTGAATATGTCATGTTCTCCTATTTTTCGTACATATTCCATCCTCATACGGTTGTCTTACATCAAAGTATTGCTTGTCTGTATCATGCATCAATGAGTTTTGAAGAGCGATTTTATTCTTTTGTGTTGTGGGTACGGCTTGACACGGCAAAGTCAAAAAAGAGCAATGAAAATAATATACTAGGGAGTGGTGTTACTCGTCGGGTGAAGCGGAAAAGGATCTATCGTCGAGATTCTGCTAGTACTTATAGTGCAGTAGAAGGTCCAAGTCCACCGGCTAAATCTACAAACACAGTATCACCTGCTCCACCAGCTGCAGCATCCGCTTCAACTATACCAGCATCTCAACGAGTTACTCATTCGTTTGCTCCGGAACTGGCCAGTTTTCAAGCTGCCTTCACACCTAACACAACTTCCGAAGCACTACTGACCAAACAGGACTTGGCAAGAACAGATGAACCTCATGAGCATCAACACCAAGATGGTACCTGACCGAGTCAAGTTGCAGTTGCATGCTCCTTTATATGTACTCTCATAGTTTGATGTACACTAACACTTTCCATATTCGTTGTTGAACTAGCACCACGACGCAAGCGGAAACAGAGTCGGCCAACTTAGTATTAGAATGCTTGACAGATTAACAAAATCTAAAGGAGGAGGAATGCAGGTTTATAAAGGCCACGTGATGCTACAGAGTCGGCCAACTTAGTATTAGAGGCAGCCGTTGTCATTAGGTGTCATGCACGTATCCTCCCAACGTGGATCCAATATAGGAATGAGAAATACAATACCCAGTTTAACACCTTCCTTGACCATTTATTCGTAAGTAATGTTATTCATCGCAATTAGTAATATTGTTTTGCTCTGTCCCATAGTTTCTAGCTTCCTCCTAATAAGACTCACATTCTTTTTTCAACAGATGAGGTTCAAGTTGGATCTGAAAGATGATGCAACTAAACAAGCATGCACTCATGTTTTTCAGTCTGCTCTAGGACAGTATCGGTACCATCTTAGAATATCTCACTTTGAAGGCAAGGCTAACAATGAAATCGCCAAACATCTCTAGTGGAATATATTACAGATGAAGACTGGACAGCCCTTGTTAAACACTGGTCTGATGCAAAGTATCAGGTAGGCTATATGTATTTGCTCAGACCACATATTGAACTTGTATTTATGTATGTGCCTTACAAGTGTATCGTCTTCTAGGCTAACTGTTTGAATAACAAGACCAACTGTTCTAAAGTGAAGTTCCAACAGACAACAGAATCTCGTAGCTATATTGCACACTACAAGGCTCTTGTAAATAGCTGCTACTACCTTCTTTTTTCTGTGCCATATTATCGTATCTATATTGACTTGTTCCAAATACAGAGGAAAGACCACGCTGACCAAAAAGAACCTGGACCGAATGCAGTGCAAATCTTCAAGGATTGCCACACCAGCAAGATGAAGGGCTTGAGCACACCAGTTCAAGCCGCTGTTGTAAGTCCTTACTCCTCCTGGCTTGAACTGATTGGTACTGTGATGTGTTCATTTAACTACTTGGTTTGCCACCAATGTCAGTTACTCTGTTCATTTTTGTACACAGTTGTCTTAACGTATCATTTCACCTTACATGGTTTAAAAGAGATGAAGGATATTATTTTGGTCTTGATCTGTAATCTAGTTGTTATGTTCACGTGCGCACACAATGATAAAATAGCATGTTTGTTTTATATCTGTTGGCCCATGATATGCATGATGTCATACTATATTCATCCTACTTTAAACCATGTCTCTTTATCCTTAGATGTAAATGAATGTGAGGAAATAGACAATACAGTAGGCATGCTACATGGGCATATGTTCCGAAAGTGATTTTATTATGTAGTTGGCACTACAATACATGCTAATGTATTACAGTAGTTCACAAAAATAAGTTATGTATAAACGTGTAACCTACTTTGTTTGGTCTTGTCTCATTAGTAACTTATCTGGTATACTAATCTACAAGTTCAAACTTTCAGGAAGCTATGGAACAAATGATTGAACAGCCAAAACCACCTGAAGGTGAGAAGGCTACCATAGGCACAATGTCACCTCTTGCTGCAGTGCGTCAGTATCTCTCAACTAACAGTGCAAAAAGCACCTTCCTGCGTAATTATGGGTTGGTTGTCAAGGTAACCTCGTCCAAATCGCCTACTGAACAAAATCTTCCTGCTAGGCAGAGTGATATATCTGTGCTCCAGACACAAGTCCAATCCCTAATGGACGTTGTTTCGGAAACAAGAATGGTGGTTGACAAATGTCATCAAGATATGAATGGTTTTGAAACCAGACTATCAGACATTCGCTTCGTTGTTCAAGAGCAATGGCGGAAAAAAGGTGAATCGTGCTGCTCCATCAGATTCTATGTCCTGAAACATTAGCACTCAGGTCAAATAATCTATGCTTCTATACATCTGATGGTGCTTTTATCTACAAGGACTGTAAACTTTATGCCAACAGGCCTTTTGTTTTATGGTTGGAATTTGTTTTGTTGTGATACATCATTTATGATGCTGCCAAAGGCTGCAGTAATTATGACGCTATTTTTGTATAGTGTAGGTTTACCTTAGTAATGAATTCGGCCGAAAACTTCATTGGAGCCCAACATGCCAACATTCTTCGGGCCCATTGCAATTGGGCTAAAAACTATGATGGGCCGAAATTTGCATGTAGCCCACAAAAAATATCTGGGCCTAAATCAGCATAAGTTTTCATATTTTTTTGGTAGGCCTGTGCCCATAGTGGGCCTTTAACAGGCCTAAACATAATTTGGGCCTTCAGTAACAATAGGCTGTTTACAGGTGTAAATATCTCGAGCCCATAAAAACATGTTCCTTTAATAGGCCGAAAGTGAGATTGGGCCCTAATTGTGCCAAATAACCCACTGGTCTTAGCAGGTCAAAATGGTGGCCCATTTATGATATCGATCTTTCACAGGCCAAAATTCGGACGGGCCGTAAATGCGCCGACCTAATACATGGGCCTTTAACAGGCTGGAAGTTCGGTCAGGCTTGATTAGCGTCATTTTTATATGGGCCGTTAATGGGCCCGATGTGACGTTGGGCCACATATGGACCATCGATTTCCTCCGACGTTAACAGGTCGAAAATCACAATAGGCCGAAAGTGGCCCAAATCTATAGTGGGCCTCGAATAGGCCGAATATCAGACATGGCCGAATATGACCCAAATCCTTCACGGTCATTTATGGGACAAAAGTTTCAATGGCCTATAAATGGGCCCAAATGAAGCAGGACCTTTAACAGGTCGGAAATACAATGGGCCATAATTCGGCCCAAATACTTAGCAAATTATTAACGGGCCAGAAGTGACCATGGGCCGCGATGATGACATGTTTAGGACAGGCCGTTGACGGGCCGATTTGACACTAGCCTTATGGGCCTTAACTAAGAATGTTGGGCCTTTAGCTGGGCCGACCCATTATAGTCTGCAAAATCTTGTGGTCCTTTAGCTGGAGCAGCCCATTGTGGTCCGCTAAATCTTGTGGGCCTTTAGCTGGGCCGGCTGTCGGTGTCAAAACCGGCGGATCTCTGGTAGGGGGTCCTGAACTGTGCGTCTAAGGCTAATGGTAACAGGAGGCGGGGGACACAATGTTTACCCAGGTCCGGGCCCTCTCTATGGAGGTAATACCCTACTTCCTGCTTGATTGATCTTGATGATATGAGTATTACAAGAGTTGATCTACCATGAGATCGTAGAGGCTAACCCTAGAAGCTATCCTATGATTATGATTATGTATATTTTAGCGACTAGCCTGGCCCTGGTTTATATAATGCACCAGAGGCCTAGGATAACAAGAGTCCTATCCGAATACGCCGGTGGGGGAGGAGTCCTTGTCTTGATCACCAAGTCTTGTGGAATCTTCCTTGTATGCGGCAGCTGTCCGAACTGGCACATGAGTATATGGCCATGGGGGTCCTCGGTCCAATCCAACTGACCGGGAGACGATGTGGTGAGTACCCCCTGGTCGAGGACACCGTCAGTAGGCCCCTGAACCAGTCTTCAAGTTGGGGACACTCCTTGATTCTTCTGAACTGTTCTTCATCTTCGGTCGTCGGTATTGAAAAATGGTTCAACAAATCTTCTCTTCTTCGATCTTGAGGATCGCCGAAGTGCATCTGAAGAATTTACACGTCGGTCATCCGAGGAGTCCCTATAAGTTTCCGGCCTTTATCAATTCCTTGTTATTTTTATGCCACACCTCGGGTTTGAAGTTGTTCCCGGGCGGCAGTGTCCTCTTGCGTCTGAGCTCCAATGCTGGACTATATTCGAGGTATCTTTTGTAGTCGGGCACCAACGCTGGGCTGTATCCGAGCTCCAACATTGGATAGTATCCGAGCTCCAACGCCGGACTATATCCAAGCTCCAACGCCAGACTATTTCCGAGGTGTCATAGATCACCTTGGTTCTAAAAAGTTGAAGGAGTTTAGCTGAGCTTAATGCCGGAAATGGCCTCTATGGAGCCAGCCACTGGCGCCCGAGCTTTATGCCGGACTGCTTCCGAGGTGGTGCACCACCCCGACGCGGGCTGATTTTTGGTGAATATTTTTAACTGGTGCATTTTATTCTCTGTCGAGGTATATAGCCAATATATGTATATCCAGTAGCCCTGAAGGTGTGTATTAGTCTAAAACCCGTGATGCACCTGAAGGAAAACATGAAACCACTGTTCCTAGTAGCCCCTGAGACTCAGGTCGATGCGTGAAATCGTCCTGAGGATCAACTCCTAGCTTGGCAGCATACATAGGAATAGAAACACAGTGTGACATATTAGAGATAATAGTGATTGGCGAACGGGCCCTTGAGAGAGGGTCTTGAGAAGTTGCCGTAATATACCAGCTTGATGCCGGAAAGGTCCATATGGTACCTATTGTTGTCCGAAGACGCGTTTGCGCATAGTTCAGTCAAGCAGAACACTAAGCACTTTGAATTTTTTGCATTGAATAGGCAATGCAGTAGCCCCCGAGACACTGGTCGGGTAGCAACACCAGATCAGGGGATCAATGTGCCCCTTTAATATTTGTAAATAATAAGCCCGAAGCCCAGTAGCACCCGAGCCTTAATGTGGGGCACGGGTGGCCGAATTAAGGAACGCTATCCATAGTAAAATCACAGATTATGTGTAATGATTACATGTATCCATGTACTCTATATCATTAATGCTCGAATCCGTATCGTACAAAACTTTGTTGGCCGACCATCGGCTTCAACCTCTTTGGCGAGTAGACAAAGAGTGTTTTCCTACTTTATAAAGCCGTTATAAGGGCAAAGATTTATGGAAAACAAGGCAATCCGGCCATACGGTTTTATAAACAAAGGTACGGGGAGAGATATGTTATATTACTTAATGTAAGAAACGTCTTCCAAGGAAAATAGTCCCGCTATCAGTTACTTTCTTTGGGTTGTCATGCTTATCATGATCATGAAACCTCACCTCCAATCAACATGGCGGAAAATATTTAGGATTTAGTTTGGGGAACTTCCCGAACTCTATGGTATTAATGAACCAAAATTTTCACTTCCGTCGTTGCCGACCAATGTGATCCTTTAAGATTGCTAGCTTTCGGCTTCACCCAGTCTGAGGTACTAACTCGGATGACCCGATAGTAACAATCACAGAGGTGCTCCCTTTACCACCTAGCGGAACAATCGGGAATGTAGGGGTAAGCACAGGAGCCAAGCAACCCAGCTTGGCCAAAATCTTAAGTCAAATTGATGCATATTTATGACTTTATAATGATGATTACGGAAGGTGGCGCTTGTATATTTAATACAAATGTCGACGATATGTTTATTTTGACTCCGTTGTGACCGTTTATCAATTGAAAGTGGCCCATCGTCGGCTTCTATCCCTTTGTAGATACTATGCAGGGTGTTTCTGCAATAACAAGACAACCCTTAGCCGACGTCTCGGTGCCCGAAGGCGGTTGTGTTAGCGGGAATGAGGCAATCAGATATGCGGGCTTTATAACTTAAACTTAGTCACATGAGCTTTAAACTAGGGAGGCTAGCTACAAGCCCCCGGTTAGTGTTCGGCGACAGCCGAGGTCAAGCCGTAAACACTTCGGCCAATGTTATGAATGGCCCGTCATTTATCATAGTCATCTGATCGCTGACCAGTTTACACTTATTGTGACAGTCAGTTTTTGGCTTTCTCCACTGAGGTCCTTAACCATGCGAGCTGGAAGCACAATCGCAGTGGTTCTCCCTTTGCACACCTAGCCGAAGCGGAACGTAGGAGGCAAGCACAGGAGCTGGGCAACCCAACTATTGACCGAAGACATAATTTGAAACCGATGCATATGTAGCTATATCCGAGAATGTTTTTGCCGAATCTCTAAAGGTGTCCGGCGTTGCACCACGAGACTTGTGTTGGAAACACACAAATAGTCTAAAAGTGCCATAAGCTTTGGAAACCCAAATAATGTCAGTAAAAACTTGACGTCCAAACAAGATCAAGTGTTCGGTGCCAACCCGAAAATTGGAAAAAAAACTAGTGCTTCTGTCGTGCTTTAACATGATGCATCCGATCTCAAGACTTCATGCGAGTCAGCCCTTTGCAACGACCAAGAAGGAAAAACATTTACTATAAAACAGCTCATATAAATTTTAAGAGCCCCCAAGTGACTTGGGTAAAAGAATTTTATGTATGATGATTGTATGTACCAAAGTACTTATATCACATATGTGTTCACCCGAACTTTGAATGCGTCTTAACCGACCGTCGGCTTCTCCCTCTTCGGTTAAGGACCGAAAAGTGTTATGTACTCCACCTGTCGAGAATATCGATGGCGTTTCCGATAACCAGGCAATCAGGTCATAAGGCTGTAACAGACAAAGCACGCTCAGGGAACTTATGCTATATTACTAACGAAGTGTAAGAAGCATCTTCGAAGAAAATAGTACCTCCACCGATACCTTTCTTCAGTTGCTCATTGTTACTATGAGACCTGTGCAATAGATTTTTTGTACTCATGAGTTCCGTTGTGTGCCGACCATGATTGAAAACAATAAGAGCGCTAGCTTTTGGCTTCACCCAGTCTGAGGTCCGAGCTCGGATGAACCGGTCGTGAAAATCGCACAGGTGCTCCCTTTACTCCCTAGCCGAGCAATCGGGAATGTAGGGGTAAGCACAGGAGCAAGGCAACCTAGCTTGCGGAACACTTAAGTCAATATGGTGCATATTGTGGCGTAATACATGAACAAGGAACGAAGTTGTACAAGTATAATCATATGCAAGAGGAGAAAGCTTCATTAAGGAAGCCCCCAAGTAAACGGGGTATTGAATTTGTGTGGTACAGACAAAATTTTGACAAGGAATTTTTTCACAAACAACTTTTTGCCAAAAAGTATAATGCTTGGTCGAACCAAACAAAATTTAAAACTAAAAGTTTTTGAGCATGAAAGCGACTTAGCTAGTTAGTGTGTTCGGCGTTGATGACACCGGAGGCTCCGGCCGAATAGGCTAATGAAGCAACGACACGGGGTTGCCAACATAGGGCAGCGCGCCAAGGCGACAACACAATTTGGTCGATGGAGGTGATAGCACGGCTCAGTCTGAGTCGATTGGCTGCACAAATAAAATAGTGCAAACCAAAAGTAATGACAAATAAAGATAATAATGTATATTAAAAAAATTCTTCTACTTATTTAATACAAGTGAAGTAAATAATGAAAGAGATATGGCCTGAGCGTCGAGGTCAATGTCGATGCATGGCATTGGTGTGATGTGGTAAGGGCATGGCAAAGCCGGAATTCACAGGTCGGTCCGAGTTCCGGATACGGCGTTCGCCGAACTATGTACGGAAGCTGTCCGAACCACTACACGGCTGTTGTTAATGCGGCCACCATTTGATAGACCTGTGTATAGATGATGGAACAAATCAGAGTAATAATTCCTTGGGAAAAATAACCCAAAAAAGCAAAAATTGCTAGGATTAATAGCACCTGGTTTATTTGTTGTAGCGATCCGAAGAAAGGTTGCTCCCAAAATTGGGACTCGATCCTCACACTCGTTGCCTGATGGGTGATGAAGCGATGGCATGACGATGCTGGCAAAGGTTGGCTCGCCGCGGCGAAGCTCGTGGTCCAGCTAATGTGATGAAGTTGGTCGGCTGGTGATGCCGAAGTCTCCAAAGTAAGTTGATGAAGAGATGGCGAATCCCTCGGTCTAGTCGAGGTGACGGAGCAGGCCGATAAGGAGACGTTGCAGCTGCCATGTCAGCCGAGATGTTGAAGCAGTTCGGCGTGATGGACATCGGCTTGAAGAAGCAACAGTGCGGCCATGCCGACGCAGGTCGTAAATTCTGACGCGGTTAATGCTGGCTTGACGAAGTGACCATGCGGCGATGCCGGTGTGCCCGCTCCGTGTAATCCGTGGGGTGGCGATGTTTGTGATAATTTATCCTTCGCGGTGCCGAACTATTGTTCGGCTGGCCAAGATGATGATTCAAAGAAGTTGAGCTCGGCTCAACAAAGCGACGACGTGTCTAGCGCAGGTCGGCGGTCGTGGAGTGATGTTGTCGGGCTGATTTGACACCGGCACGACGATGAAGATTATACTGGAAAAATACTTATAATATAAGTGGGATGTGTTTGAGAATAAAACACAATACCCCATACAAAAACTTCTTTCAAAAAGGATGTCCGAAATCCCGTTCATAAAGAAGATGAACTCGGGTCGGATTCGTTTTCGCACAGAAAACAGATCCAAAAAGTGATGCACTAATCGGAAGGTTCCTGGAGTTTGGACGGTTGGATCGACCTGAATTTTTGACAGGTGGTACATATAGGAATTCCACAGCCGATCAACGTTTAGATCTTACAAAGGACGTCCGAGCAAGATGCTGGACACCATGCTCCCAACTTGTCCGGATTCTCGTCCAGATTCAACATGGCTCCGGTATATCGCAGATTGCCGGAGATTCCTCCATCGGAACTCGACGAAATTTTGCAGTGTTGTTGTAGACTCAATTCCGAACAATTCCACCGAAGCAATCGTTTAAGAGACACTCGAGGAGGTGGTGGCAGCGGATACAAGTTCGCTGTCCAGAAAAACAGCAGGTCGCCCGAGGGCAATGTTGACGTTGACCCCCCGAGCTCCATGGATGATTCCTACATGATCTTGATGGAGATTGGAGTTGATGTTGATGAAGGCCCTCATTCGAATATGATGATCAGATGTAGGGCGCAGTCCTCGGTCAAGCCAAGGTGACCAATCGAGCTGGTGATGAAGAAGCCGACATCGCAGTTGATCTGCAGTTGAGCCATTGACCCTTTTTGCCGATCACATAGCAGAACTCTCAACGAAAGCACTAATGTGGGTGTCAAAACCGGCGTATCTCGGGTAGGGGGGCCCGATCTGTGTGTCTAAGGCTAATGGTAACAGGAGGCGGGGGACACAATGTTAACCCAAGTTCGGGCCCTCTCTATGGAGGTAATACCCTACTTCTTGCTTGATTGTCTTGATGATATGAGTATTACAAGAGTTGATCTACCACGAGATCGTAGAGTCTAACCCTAGAACCCTATAACCCTGGTTTATATAATGCACCGGAGGCCTAGGATAACAAGAGTCCTAGCCGAATACGCCGGTGGGGGAGGAGTCCTTGTCTTGATCACCAAGTCTTGTGGAATCTTCCTTGTATGCGGCAGCTGTCCGAACTGGCCCATGAGTATACGGCCATGGGGATCCTCGGCCCAATCCAACTGATCGGTAGACAACGTGGTGAGTACCCCCTGGTCCAGGACACTGTCACCGGCCCATTATGGTCTGCAAAATCTTTTGGGCCTTTAGCTGGGCCAACCCATTATGGTCCGCCAAATCTTGTGGGCCTTTAGTTGGGCTGGCCCATTTAAACTTTATGGGCCACTTTTGGGCCCGTCCACATGTCAACATATCATACGCCCATCTCGACCCTTGGATGAGTGACACTTGTGTCAACGCGGAGCTGACGCGTGGCTCCATCGGCCAATAAGAATTTTACACGTGGAAAATCGGCATTGGTCGTGGGTGTTAGCGGGTTATCGGATCCAAAACCGGACCCGATTTAACGGCGCTTAACGGCGTCCCATTACGGTGGATGCCACATGTCGGTCACCCTTGATGAAAGCACTTCTATGACGCGCGATTTATCGTCATGGAAGTGGACACTTCCGTGATGATAATTTTGGTAATGTCATGGAACACTTCTACGACAGCACAGGTATGACTATCTTAATTCTTTCATAAAATCGTCATGGATGTACATGCATGACAAAAAATGCGACCTACTGTGACAAACATGTATCATCACGGAAGTGTATTTTTTTGTAGTGCTCCATGCTTATTGTCACTTATATTGTTGCAAGTTTTGCCTTGTCTATAAAATATAGGGGGAGTGTTGATCCTAGTATGTGTGACGTGCAGTCAGAAGCATATCTAGAGAGTGCACACATCTAGGGTCTGTCTAAATTTCATAGATGTTGGGTTTGCTTATGTTCATTTTATATATCCTTATGTGTGAATCCCGTATTGTCATCAATCCACCAAAAAGGGGTAGATTGTAAGGGCATATTTCTTCCTAAGTGGTTTTGGTGATTGATGACAGTGCTTTTGCGGATTATTCGTGTGCACTGAGCATTTCAGATGTCTCATGTCTAGGCACAAGACGATTCGTTGCCCCTTGGAGCTTTAAGTGAAGACGGTGTAGTCTCTTTTGTTTCGGTTTTGGTGGACTTGAGTCGTAGGAGACACGGTACTATCAAGAGGGGGTCCACATTGGAAAGGATAGGGTGGAATTAACAAGTACACTTCATCTTTTCACCCCCAGCTCATTTCCTCTCCTTGGAGTTTGTTGTTTCATCGGAAGTGGAGGATGTGAGGTGCTAGCGGTAGTACCGCCGCAGAGCGGTAGTACCGCCCATGGAACTCAAGTGGCAGTACCGCTGCTCTATAGCGGTAGTACCTCTTGGGTGCATCGGCGGTAGTACCATCCGTTCTTGGCACTGCTACCGCCTCGATTCGAGGGTGATCTCCTCGTGTCGGGTTGAGCGGCAGTAGTAGCGGCAGTAGGAGCGGTAGTACCGCCCGTGAGCGGTAGTACCGCGGCTACCACCGCTACTAGTGCCGCCCAAATCCCCTCTCTCCCTCTCATTCCCCCTCTGAGGCCTCTACTCTCAGTCATCGTGGTAGTACCGCTGGGGGTCATAGTAGTACTGCTGGCACCAGCGGTAGTACCGCCCCACTAAGCAGTAGTACCGCTTTGTGCGGGTTGAAAAGGGGGTAACAGTTGGATTGATTCCCCCACTATAAAAGGAGGTCTTCTTCCCCAAGTTGACCTACCTCTTTTTCTCCAGGCTCCGTTGTTCTCCAAAGCTCATTTTTGCCCGATCTCTCTCCTTAACCAATCAAACTTGTTGATTCTTTAGGGATTGGTTGAGAAGGCCCGGATCTACACTTGCACCAAGAGAAATTTGGTTCCCCCCACTAATCCCTTGCGGTTCTTGTTACTCTTGGGTGTTTGAGCACCCTAGACGGTTGAGGTCACCTCGGAACCACATTCCATTGTGGTGAAGCTCCATGGTATTATTGGGAGCCTCCAATTAAGTTGTGGAGATAGCCCCAACCTTGTTGGTAAAGGTTTAGTCGCCGCCTTCAAGTGCACCAATAGTGGAATCACGGCATCTCGCATTGTGTAAGGGCGTGAGGAGAATATGGTGGCCCTAGTGTCTTCTTGGGGTGCTTTGTGCCTCCACACCACTCCAACGGAGACGTACTTCCTCTCAAAGGGAAGGAACTTCGGTAACACATCCTCGTCTCCACCGGCTCCGCTATTGGTTATTTCTTACCTTTTCTTGTGCAAGCTTATATTGTGTTGTTTCCCTAGCTTGCTTGTGTGCTTGTTGTCGTTGCATCATATAGGTTGTTCACTGATGTCTACTACACAACCTTCTTCTTGTAGACATTGTTGGGCCTGCAAGTGCATAGGTTTGTAGGACAGTAGCAAATTTCCCTCAAGTGGATGACCTAAGGTTTATCAATCCATAGGAGGCGTAGGATGAAGATGGTCTCTCTCAACCAACCCTGCAACCAAATAACAAAGAGTCTCTTGTGTCACCAACACACCCAATACAATGGAAAATTGTATAGGTGCACTAGTTCGGCGAAGAGATGAAGATACAAGTGCAAAATAGATAGTAGATATAGTTTTTTGTAATCTGAGATAATAAAAATTGAAAGGTAACGAGCGGTAAAAGTGAGCGTAAACGGTATTGCAATGATAGGAAACAAGGCCTAGGGTTCATACTTTCACTAGTGCAAGTTCTCTCAACAATAATAACATAGATAGATCATATAACAAGCCCTCAACATGCAACAAAGAGTCACTCCAAAGCCACTAATAGCGGAGAACAAACGTAGAATTTATTGTAGGGTACGAAACCACCTCAAAGTTATCCTTTCTGTTCTATCTATTCAAGAGTTCGTAGTAAAATAACATAAAGCTATTCTTTCCCCTCAATCCATCATAGAGTTCATACTAGAATAACACCTTAAGACACAAATCAACCAAAACCCTAATGTCACCTAGATACTCCATTGTCACCTCAAGTATCCGTGGGCATGATTATACGATATGCATCACACAATCTTGGATTCATCCAACCAACATAAAAGTACTTCAAAGAGTGCCCCAAAGCTACTACCGGAGAGTCAAGAACGTGTGCCAACCCCTATGCATAGGTTCCCAATGTCACGAAACCCGCAAGTTGATCACCAAAACATACATCAAGTGGATCACAAGACATACATCAAGTATTCTCATAAAAGACTCAATCCTATAAGATAACTTCAAAGGGGAAACTCAATTCATCACAAGAGAGTAGAGGGGGATAAACATCATAAGATCCAACTACAATAGCAAAGCTCGGGATACCTCAAGATCGTGCCATAGAGGGAACACGAGAGAGAACACGAGAGAGAGATCAAACACATAGCTACTGGTACATACCCTCAGCCCCGAGGGTGAACTACTCCTTCCTCGTCATGGATAGCGCCGAGATGATGAAGATGGCCACCGGTGATGGGATCCCCCTCCGACAGGGTGCCGGAACAGGGTCCCGATTGGTTTTTGGTGGCTTTGGAGGCATGCGGCGGCGGCACTCCCGATCTAGGTTCTGTTCTGGAAGTTTTAGGGTACGTAGGTATATATGGGTGCAAGGGGTACGTCGGTGGACCTCCGGGGTGCTCATGAGGCAGGGGGCTTTCCTTCCAAAAATAACTTCTCCAGCTGATTTCGTTCCATTTTGACTCCGTCTGATATTCCTTTTCCTCGAAACACTGAAATAGGCATAAAACCGCAAATCTGGGCTGGGCCTCCGGTTAATAGGTTAGTCCCAAAAATAATATAAAAGTGGAAAATAAAGCCCGTAATCATTCTAAACACATAGTAATATAGCATGAATGCTTCATAAATTATAGATACGTTGGAGACGTATCAGCATCCCCAAACTTAATTCCTACTCATCCTCGAGTAGGTAAATGATAAAAGAAAGAATTTATGAAGTGTGAATGCTAGAGGTGCACAAGTTTGATCAATGATAATTTCAATCACCTTTACTAGCATCATTATATGTAAAAACAGTAATTCATCTCATAAACTTTTCACGAACTAGTAACAAGCAATTCACATGTTAAAGCATAGACCATAAACTTTCTCAAAAACTAGCAAACTTCATTCTTAGTCATCAAAACAATTGCAATTCATCTTATTTTCAGGAATAGCAAACTCCACATACTCAACTATCATATAGTCTTCTACAATTGCTAACACTCACGCAATACTTGTGGTTATGAAGTTTTAATCAGACACAGAGAAAGATTGGGGCTTGTAATGTTGCCTCCAAACGTATTCACCTTTGGGTGATGTCAACAATAATAGTTCATGCTAACGGACATCCAGTTGGATATATATATCAGGATCACCCCACCACGAAGTGCTTGCCAAAGGATAAAATGAAAAAGGGAAAGGTGAAGATCACCTTGACTCTTGCATAAAGTAAAAGATAGGCCCTTCACAGAGGGAAGCAGGGATTTGCAGAGGTGCCAGAGCTCGATTTTGAAATAGAGATAAATAATTTTGAGAGGTATGATCTCATTGTCAACATAACAACCAAGAGTTCCCAATACCTTCCATACTACATACATTATAGGCGGTTCCCAAACAGAATGGTAAAAGTTTATACTCCCCGAACCACCAACAAGGATCAATCCATGGCTTGCTCGAAACAATGAGTGCCTCCAACTAACATCAAACCTGGGGGAGTTTTGTTTAATTATTTTGATTTGATTTGATCTTTTTGATCATGGGACTGGGCATCCCGGTTACCGCCACTTTCTCATGAATGAGGAGTGGAGTCCACTCCTCTTGAGAATAACCCACCTAGCATGGAAGACAATGAGGTTCGTTCTATGCGGGACAAACAGTAAACACATGCATCCAAACAGCCGATTTTCATCCTGCGCGGGCCTGACCTGACCTAAGGCAGCCTACCAAACACGTGTTTCACTCCTGCCTTGAGCCCGCTTGGCCGATAGTTGCAAAAACCAGAACAACAAGGGCCAAGTCCACACCCGTAGACTGAAACACATAGGGCAAAGCCCACTCTAATCGATGAGAAGTCGACCTGCGGCTAGCCAATGCAGCTTCGACTCTGATGGAGAACTCAAAAGAACAAAACTAGGCACGATTGGCGCCACAGAAGATCACCGAACGGGTCAGCTGCAGCCAGTCATCGTATACCACAGGGCCCCGCCACCGCAGCTTCGACTCCACAGCAACAAATGAACCAAGAAAATACCGCGGACACACCGAAGAAGAGCTGACTACCACAACCATTGTCGCGTCGCCAACATCGCTCCCACCATCAATGTTGCCACAAAAGCCTGGATGCCACAACCACCGCAAACCACATGTCCCGCTTACCGATGCCGAGCTCCGAGACAAAGCCCCCAAGAGGGAAATGACACACCAAAGTGCCGCCATCGTACGATCAAAAGATCATGGGTTTCCCTTGGAGAGGCCTAGATGGCCGGATCCGTGCGAGCAGGATGTGGCAGCAAAGCAGGTATGCATCCAGGGAGGTCAACGACGGCCATGGCCGCCGCCATAGCTGGTCACGACACAAAGTCGAGACAAGGTCTTCACCAAAGCTCCACACCACCTCGGTCGCACATCATTTCTGCATCAACTTCGGCAAGTCCACCAGCACCACCAACAAATCAGCCCGTGGACGAAGAGACCGCAGCCGCCACACGCAGCCGCACATCATGGAGACTAACAACAGCCAAACACCGATGCGAGAAGCCAGATCCAACAAAGGCCAACCAAGAGTAGAGCCATCGGACGTGGCACAACCACCACGCCCTGTCGAGCAACATGCCGGCAAAGAACAAAGGCGTGCCGCCCTAGGCCGCGAACCACCATGATCCCCGGCCGCAGCCCAACATCAGACGCTCGTCATGCGCACCACACACGCGCCTGATGTCTACTACACAACCTTCTTCTTATAGACGTTGTTGGGCCTGCAAGTGCACGGGTTTGTAGGATAGTAGAGAATTTCCCTCAAGTGGATGACCTAAGGTTTATCAATGCGTAGGAGGCGTAGGATGAAGATGGTCTCTCTCAAACAACCCTGCAACCAAATAACAAAGAGTCTCTTGTGTCCCCAACACACCCAATACAATGGTAAATTGTATAAGTGCACTAGTTCGGCGAAGAGATGAAGATACAAGTGCAAAATAGATAGTAGATATAGGTTTTTGTAATCTGAAATAATAAAAACAGCAAGATAACAAGTGGTAAAAGTGAGTGTAAACGGTATTGCAATGATAGGAAACAAGGCCTAGGGTTCATACTTTCACTAGTGCAAGTTCTCTCAACAATAATAACGCAGATAGATCATATAACAAGCCCTCAACATGCAACCAAGAGTCACTCCAAAGCCACTAATAGCGGAGAACAAACATAGAGATTATGGTAGGGTATGAAACCACCTCAAAGTTATCCTTTCTGTTCTATCTATTCAAGAGTTCATAGTAAAATAACATAAAGCTATTCTTTCCGCTCAGCATCATAGAGTTCATACTAGAATAACACCTTAAGACACAAATCAACCAAAACCCTAATGTCACCTAGATACTCCATTGTCACCTCAAGTATCCGTGGGCATGATTATACGATATGCGTCACACAATCTCAGATTCATCCAACCAACATAAAAGTACTTCAAAGAGTGCCCCAAAGCTACTACCGGAGAGTCAAGAACATGTGCCAACCCCTATGCATAGGTTCATGGGCGGAACCCGCAAGTTGGCCACCAAAACATACATCAAGTGGCACATGATATCCCATTGTCACCACAGATAATCATGGCAAGACATACATCAAGTGTTCTCATAAAAGACTCAATCTGATAAGGTAACTTCAAAGGGGAAACTCGATTCATCACAAGAGAGTAGAGGGGGATAAACATCATAAGATCCAACTACAATAGCAAAGCTCGGGATACATCAAGATCGTGCCATAGATGGAACACGAGAGAGAACACGAGAGAGAGAGATCAAACACATAGCTACTGGTACATAGCCTTAGCCCGAGGGTGAACTACTCCCTCCTCGTCATGCATAGCGCCGGGATGATGAAGATGGCCTCGGGTGATGGGATCCCCCTCCGGCAGGGTGCCGAAACAGGGTCCCGATTGGTTTTTTGTAGCTACAGAGGCTTGCGGCGGTGGAACTCCCGATCTATCTTCTATTCTGGAAGTTTTAGGGTACGTAGGTATATATGGGTGCAAGGGGTACGTCGGTAGAGCTTCGGGGCACCCACGAGGCAGGGGGCGCACCCTAGGGGGGTGGGCACGCCCCCCACCCTCGTGAGCAACTCCCGTATCTTCTGACGTGGGGTCCTAGTCCATCAGGTGGGTTTCCTTCCAAAAATAACTTCTCCAGTTGATTTCGTTCCGTTTTGACTCCGTCTGATATTCCTTTTCCTCGAAATACTGAAACAGGCAATAAAACAGCAATATGGGTTGGGCCTCCGGTTAATAGGTTAGTCCCAAAAGTAATATAAAAGTGTATAATAAAGCCCATAATCATTTTAAACACATAGTAATATAGCATGAATGCTTCATAAATTATAGATACGTTGGAGACGTATCAAGCATCCCCAAGCTTAATTCCTACTCGTCCTCGAGTAGGTAAATGATAAAGAAAGAATTTATAAAGTGTGAATGCTAGAGGTGCACAAGTTTGATCAATGATAATTTCAGTCACCTTTTCTAGCATGATAATATGTCATAACAGTAGTTCATCTCATAAAACTTTTCACGATAAAGTAACAAGCAATTCACATGTTAAAGCATAGACCATAAACTTTCTTGAAAACTAGCAAACTTCATTCTAAGTCATCAAAACAATTGTAATTCATCTTACTTTCAGTAAGAGTCTATGTCAGAGCTTTAAGTTAGCAAACTTCACATACTCAACTATCATATAGTCTTCTACAATAGCTAACACTCACGCAATACTTGTGGTTATGAAATTTTAATCAGACATAGATGAAGATTGGGGCTTATAATGTTGCCTCCAAACGTATTCACCTTTGGGTGATGTCAACAATAATAGTTCATGCTAACGTACATCCAATTGGATATATATATCAGGATCACCCCACCACAAAGTGCTTGCCAAAGGATAAAATGAAAAAGGGAAAGGTGAAGATCACCTTGACTCTTGCATAATGGTAAAAGACATAAAGTAAAAGATAGGCCCTTTGCAGAGGGAAGCAGAGGTTGTCATGCGCTTTTAGGGTTGGATACACAAAATCTTAATGCGAAAGAACGTCACTTTATATTGCCCCTTGTATATGGACCTTTATTATGCAGTCCATCGCTTTTATTGCTTCCATAACAAGTTCGTACAAAGCTTATTTTCTCCACACTAACAAGTCATGCATATTTAGAGAGCAATTTTTACTGCTTGCACCGATGACAACTTACTTGAAGGATCTTATTCAATCCATAGGTAGGTATGGTGGACTCTCATGGCAAAACTGGGTTTAAGGATATTTGGAAGCACAAGTAGTATCTCTACTTGGTGCTAGGAATTTTTGGCTAGCATGAGGGGGAAAGGCAAGCACAACATGTTTGAATTATCCATGACAATATACTTTAACTGAGATGTGAGAAAACATAACCCATTATGTTGTCTTCCTTGCCCAACATCAACTCCTTAGCATGTCATACATAATGAGTGCTCACAATTATAAAAGATCTCTATGATAATATATTTATATGTGAAATCTCTCTTCCTTCAATATTCTTTCATGAATTGTTCAAATAACTAATACAATGCTTGCTAACCGTCAATAAATTTACAACCTCTACTTCTTAGATGTGAAGTCATTACTCCCCATGGAATAAACAAATGAGGCATATATAATTTCAGATTTATGACAATCAACTCATTCAACAATTTACTCATAGGATATAAGTGAAGCACATGAGTAAATGAAAAGCTACTCCAAAAAGATATAAGTGAAGATCAATTAGTAGCTAAATAATTATGCAACTAGGTGAAGACTCTCTCTCATTAAAGAATTTCAGATCTTGGTATCTTATTCAAACAGCAAGCAAAGCAAAATAAAATGACATTGCAAGGATAGCACAACTCATGTGAAGAAGCAAAAACTTAGGCTCAACCGATACTAACTGATAGTTGTTGAAGAAGAAAGGTGGGATTCCTAACGGGGCATCCCCAAGCTTGAACTTTTATGTCTCCTTAATTCCTCTCATATCATGGTTTCTCTTTTTATCAAAAGCTTCATTCACAACAAACTCAACAAGAACTCGTGAGATAGGTTAGTATAAACCAATGCAAAATCTTATCATTTTCTACTGTAACAAATCACTTAAATTATTATTCAAAATTGCATACTAAATGTCTCTGCATATTTAATACTCCTATCCTCAAATAGAATCATTAAACAAGCAAACATATGCAAACAATGCAACCATAACAGCAATCTGTCAAAACAGTACAGTCTGTAAAAATGCAAGAGTATCAATACTTCCCTGACTCCAATAATTATGAACTAAAATTCCTACTGTAATAAATTTATCAGATCTCAATATGCAAAAAGATTCAATGTTAGACCATGCTCTGACTTTTCTAGGGAATTTTTGCAACAGCGGTAAACTTTCTGTTTTCAAACAGCAACATGCAAACTAGCAAAATAAGCATGGCAAAGGCTACCCTTGACCCTTTTTTATTGAAACTAAAGATTAAAAACATTATTCTAACTAACAGCAAGTAAAAACTAACAAAATAAAATGACGCTCCAAGCAAAACACATATCATGTGGTGAATAAAAATATAGCTCCAAGTAAAGTTACCGATGAACGAAGACGAAAGAGGGGATGCCTTCCGGGGCATCCCCAAGATTAGTTGCTTGGTTGTCCTTGAATATTACCTTGGTGTGCCTTGGGCATCCCCAAGTTTAGGCTCTTTCTACTCCTTATTCCGTAGTCCATTGAATCCTTACCCAAAACTTGACAACTTCAACCACACAAAACTCAACACAAAACTCGTAAGCTCCGTTAGTATAAGAAAATAAATCCACCACTTAGGTACTGTAATGAACTCATTCTAAATTCATATTGCTGTAATATCTACTGTACTCCAACTTATCTATGGTTCATACCCTCCGATACTAGTCATAGATTCATCAAAATAAGCAAACAACACAATGAAAACAGAATCTGTCAAAAACAGAACAGTCCGTAGTAATCTGTATAAAACGTATACTTCTAGAACCCCAAAAATTATGCAATAAATTTCTGGACCTGAGCAATTTGTCTATTAATCATCTTCAAAAAGAATCAACCTAAAATCACTCTCCAGTAAAACATGGCAGCTAATCTCGTGAGCGCTAAAGTTTCTGTTTTTCACAGCAAGATTATATAAACTTCACCCAAGTTTTCCCAAAGGTTCTACTTGGCACTTTATTGAAAAAAAATATATAAAACATGAATACTAAAGTAGCATAATCATGTAGACACACAAAAACAGTAAGGGTAAATATTGGGTTGTCTCCCAACAAGCGCTTTTCTTTAATGCCTTTCTAGCTAGGCATGATGCTGACAATGATGCTCACATAAAAGATAAGAATTGAAACATAACGGGAGCATCATGAAGCATATGACTAGCACATTTAAGTCTAACCCACTTCCTATGCATAGGGATTTTGTGAGCAAACAACTTAGGGGAACAATAATCAACAAGCATAGGAAGGTAAAACAAGCATAGCTTCAAAACTTTAAGCACATAGAGAGGAAACTTGACATTATTGCAATTCCTACAAGCATATGTTCCTCTCTCATAATAATTTTCAGTAGAATCATGAATGAATTCAACAATATAACCAGAACCTAAAGCATTATTTTCATGATCTACAAGCACAGAAAATTTTCTAGTCTCCACGTAAGAAAACTTCTTCTTTATAGCATACGTATCATCACAATAATCATCATAAATAGGAGGCATGCTTTCATCATAGTAAATTTGCTCATCAAAGCTTGGGGGACAAAAAATATCATCTCCATCAAACATAGCTTCCCCAAGCTTGTGGCTTTGCATAACATTAGCATCATGGATATTCAAAGAATTCATACTAACAACATTGCAATCATGCTCATCATTCAAAGATTTAGTACCAAACATTCTATAGATTTCTTCTTCTAGCACTTGAGCACAATTATCCTTTCCATCATACTCACGAAAGATATTAAAAAGGTGAAGCATATGAGACAAACTCAACTCCATTTTTGTTTTGTAATTTTCTTTTATAAACTAAACTAGAGCTAAAACAAGAAACAAAAAGATTCGATTGCAAGATCTAAAGATATACCTTCAAGCACTCACCTCGCCAAAAAAGAGCTTAGTTGACGGAGTGTGAGTACCCTTTACCTAGCCTTCCCGGCAACGGCGCTAGAAAAGAGCTTGATGTCTACTACACAACCTTCTTCTTGTAGATGTTGTTGGGCCTGCAAGTGCACAGGTTTGTAGGACAGTAGCAAATTTCCCTCAAGTGGATGACCTAAGGTTTATCAATTCGTAGGAGGCGTAGGATGAAGATGGTCTCTCTCAAGCAACCCTGCAACCAAATAAGAAAGAGTCTCTTGTGTCCCCAACACACCCAATACAATGGCAAATTGTATAGGTGCACTAGTTCGGCGAAGAGATGAAGATACAAGTGCAAAATAGATAGTAGATATAGGTTTTTGTAATCTGAGATAATAAAAACAGCAAGGTAACGAGTGGTAAAAGTGAGCGTAAACGGTATTGCAATGATAGGAAACAAGGCCTAGGGTTCATACTTTCACTAGTCCAAGTTCTCTCAACAATAATAACATAGATAGATCATACAACAAGACCTCAACATGCAACAAAGAATCACTCCAAAGCCACTAATAGCGGAGAACAAACATAGAGATTATGGTAGGGTACGAAACCACCTCAAAGTTATCCTTTCTGTTCTATCTATTCAAGAGTTCTTAGTAAAATAACATAAAGCTATTCTTTCCGCTCAATCCATCATAGAGTTCATACTAGAATAACACCTTAAGACACAAATCAACCAAAACCCTAATGTCACCTAGATACTCCATTGTCACCTCAAGTATCCGTGGGCATGATTATACGATATGCGTCACACAATCTCAGATTCATCCAACCAACATAAAAGTACTTCAAAGAGTGCCCCAAAGCTACTACCGGAGAGTCAAGAATGTGTGCCAACCCATTTGCATAGGTTCATGGGCGGAACCCACAAGTTGGTCACCAAAACATACATCAAGTGGCACATGATATCCCATTGTCACCACAAATAATCACGGCAAGACATACATCAAGTGTTCTCATAAAAGACTCAATCCGATAAGGTAACTTCAAAGGGGAAACTCAATTCATCACAAGAGAGTAGAGGGGGAGAAACATCATAAGATCCAACTACAATAGCAAAGCTCGGGATACATCAAGATCGTGCCATAGATGGAACACGAGAGAGAACACGAGAGAGAGAGATCAAACACATAGCTACTGGTACATACCCTTAGCCCTGAGGGTGAACTACTCCCTCCTCGTCATGGATAGCGTCGGGATGATGAAGATGGCCTCCGGTGATGGGATCCCCCTCCGGCAGGGTGCCGGAACAGGGTCCCGATTGGTTTTTTGTGGCTACAGAGGCTTGCGGCGGCGGAACTCCCGCTCTATCTTCTGTTCTGGAAGTTTTAGGGTACGTAGGTATATATGGGTGCAAGGGGTACGTCGGTGGAGCTTCGGGGGCCCCACGAGGCAGGGGGCGCGCCCTAGGGGGGTGGGCGCACCCCCCACCCTCGTGAGCTACTCTCGTATCTTCTGACGTGGGGTCCAGGTCCATCAGGTGGGTTTCCTTCCAAAAAATAACTTCTCCAGTTGATTTCGTTCCGTTTTGACTCCTTCTGATATTCCTTTTCCTCGAAATACTGAAACAGGCAATAAAACAGCAATATGGGCTGGGCCTCCGGTTAATAGGTTAGTCCCAAAAGTAATATAAAAGTGTATAATAAAGCCCATAATCATTCAAAGCACATAGTAATATAGCATGAGTGCTTCATAAATTATAGATACGTTGGAGACGTATCATTCACCTAGTTGCACATCTAGACAACCTACTTTGATGCTAACTTTAATTTGGTCAAGAGAAGCTAAAAACTGCTAGTTGCCTATTCACCCCCCTCTAGTCAACCATATCGATCCTTTCCGAGGATAATTACAGGTAATGATCAACGAGCACTACTGCTAGCTAGAGACTTAATTATTAAATTATAGAAATAAATCACTTACAGACAATAGCAACTAACGATAGATTTGTTGAGTGCGTCTTGATTGAATAACTGAAATAGTTATATAAACTCGACATACAGAGCCCTTTCATTATAGTAATACTCTTCCTTGGTTTTCACCATGAGGGATTCTCGATCTGTAGTCTTGACTTCATTCATACCATTGATGCAATTCATACGTTCTGGTGGAGAGCTTCTTGACCTCCTCGGGCTTGACCATAGGTTGGCCGTGGGCATATTTCCGTTTTACTTCCTCCTCTGTAATCCCTGGTATGGGCTCAATCTCTAGGAGTTGTTCCAAAGTGACACTGGCCTCTTCAGCCATCCTTCCATGAGCGTCGGCTATTACCAGCTAATCAGCGCTGGTACTCACATGTGTTGGTGGTACAATGAGCAGGGGGATCAATTGCACCACCTGTTTTGCCAGTTGGGGAATAGTTTTCCCGCTTTTTGGCGGCTCCTTGGCTTGAGCTCAAGCTCGATTCCTTTTTTTGTGCTTGATATGACTTCTTGATTTGGCTCATAGTTAGAGTCAACATGCGGGAGATGGTACTCTAGCCATCTGAATAAAATGTTCAATGATATGCTCACTTACAATCTCCTTTGGTCTTAGTGGCGGTTTCGGTCCAAAACGGGTCTGCACTTCTGCTTCATTTTCCTCCTCGGTCAGATCATAAGGCCAATGAGGAAGATGCTTGCAGCTTGGACCATATTGGAATCTCTTGCCTCATGTGCCTGTACCGAGCTCCGGCGGCTCTCTTCCGTTGTCGCTTAGGCGGTGGAGCCGGCTGACGCGGTGCCTGACTTGGAGGAGGACTGGGCTAATCCGGTGCCAGACTTGGAAGAGAAGGAGTGGGCTCATGAGGTGCCGGACTTGGAGGAGCAGGAGTGGGCTCACACATTGGCGGACTTGGAGGACGATCGGAGGAGTCTGCAGAGGCGGTGGCTGACTTGGAGGAGCTGGAGTCGACTTCTGACACGGTGGAGGACTTGGAGGAGGAACCAGCGGACGCGGTGTCGCTGGTGTTGGAAAGACGATGCAATACTTTCTCCATAGAATGATAAGATGAATGGCCTGTCCCAGTGTGCACTCATCGTCACCTCCAGGAATGTCAAGCTCTAGCCCCGAATATTGTGCCACCACTTCATCAACCACGACACGAGCATCGCCAGCTGGAATCGGATTGCAATGGAAGGTTGCTTCAGGGGGATTTGTATAAGCAACGCCATCCGCCACCTTCATGGATATGTTCTTCATTTTGAAGTGTAGCTCACAATTAGTGTTATCCATGATGTCATCCACATGGTATCTATCCAGCAGTGCCTCATCGCTCGGGGCGGAACCCACGCTGCTTCTCGGCATGAATGGGATGGTGCAATCCAATGCTTGGTCTGCTAGTTGCTGCCGTTGCTGAGACCCCCTTCCCTGGCTAATTTCGTCAACCTGCTGCTGGTGCCACTAGAAAGCGATTGCCAACTCCATGTGCATTGATTCTAGGCCTTGAAGGCGGTCTACTTCCTGCTTCCACTGCTCATCCTCCAGGTTCCTCTTCTTCTGCTCCACCATCTTCTTTCTCGCACGACTTCTGTAGTCGGTGTTCCAGTCCGCAAACCCCTCAAACCACGGAACAACACCCTTGCCTCATGTTCTTCCCGGGTGTTCAGGGTTCTTCAGGGCGCGCGTAAACTTGTCATTCTCTCTATTGGGCATGAACACCCCTGTGCGTGCCTCTTCGATTGCAACAACTAAATTATCGGTGGCTTCTTTAAGACTTGCCCGCTCCAAAACCTTGCCAGTCTTTGGGTCTAACAAACCCCCATGCGCATAGAACCAAGTCCTGACCCTGGGGGGGGGGGGCAGCTCAATGTAACTGGAGTGACCCCTGCCTCCACCATCTGTTGCTCAGCAAGATCCCACTTAGGCCGGGCCACCTCGTTGCCACCTGGCCCCAGCTTATGGTGCAATATCTTCTTCGAGGAATTGATCTTGTTTGTTCTAGACCGTTCCTTAGCTAATTCCGATTCGGTGAATTTCACGAAAGCGTCCCAGTGCTCTCTTTGCTTCTCTAGTGTTCCCTTGAATCCTGGAGTCTTCTTTCCTCCTTCGACGTACTTGTTCCATACAGTTTTCTTGTGGTTGTTGAACGTTATCGCCATCTTCCTAAGAGCATTGTTCTTGACTCTCTCCACATCTGCAGTTGTGAAATGATCTGGTAGCATGAAATGTGTCATGAGACATTCCCAAAGCCGATCTTTTGCTCTTTTGTCCACAAAAGTAAGATCTGGACGTTCCTTTGCTGGCTTCTTCCATTCTTGAATGTAGATTGAGATTTGGTCCTTCACAAGAACTCCACACCGACAAACGAACTTGCCCGCATTCTTCTTAGGCTCGAGCGGGTCGCCACTTGATTTGATGACATCGATGTTGTACTTTACGCCTTCCTTTAACTTTTTGGCCAGGCCTCACACTGTCCTGCTTCCTTCTCCTGATTTGCTCGATCCGGAGGGCTGAAATAAGAAAGATTGATTCGTTAATATATATATAAATCAATTAAAACATGTAATGGATCACCAGATGCCAGCTTATATAAATATACGTCGTCGATGTTTGTTATTTGAAGATCATCATAGTTCTGGACTTCATCCCATCGACCGTCTTCATCGAATAACATATCACCCTCCCCGGTATTGTTCAGATATTGTGAGTCATCATCTTCTTCATTCTCATCAGACCGGCTTGCGGAGCGTATGAGCTCAAACATAGCCTCTTCTCCTTCTCTATCGGTATTGTCTGCCATAGCTTTTATTTAACTAATCCGTAAGAAATATAAAACAATTTAGTATGCATCTTGAATAATAGTAGATAATTGATATGCATCTCAAATAATAATAGATAATAGATATGCATCTCAAAAGATAAAACTGAATCATAGTAGATAATATGCATCATCAAATATAATCTCGAATACATCATCTCGAATATTATTGAATAATATAATCTCGAATACATTGTCTCGAAGATCTCGAATACATCACTCTAGCTAATGCAGATCGAATACTATCAAATAATCTAGTTGAGTCGCGGTGGACACCCAAAGAGAAGGAACCACCATAGGATCATTGCTCCAGTGAGATCCCTAGAAAACCTCCCAGGTATTGGAGAACCCGACGTCCAACGCAACCATGTAGCAACGAATGTGCTCTTCCTCCTCCCTGACACAGTGACATACCACCTTCTCGGGGGACGCCATCCTCCGCACCGAATGTGGCCCACGTGCCCGCCACCAAAGAAGCTCCGGGTCGACGACGGGACCCGGGTTCCTCACCAAGATGCGTGCCCCTGAAGGTAGCACCTCCCAGTGCCAGCCCAGCAGAGCCCAGTCCCGGACATGGCGCCTCTGAAGAAGGACGTCGTCGCGAACGGGTCGACGACGAGGAAGCGGGCCGGGCATCGTTGACATCGATAACAAATTCTTATGAAAAAATTCCTATATATGCAATGCCATTTTATTAGGAAATTTTGAGCAAAATATCCTATTTTCAATTATAATGTCCCATTCCTACGTTATAACTACCCTATATAATATTCTTTTCTCAAAAAAATCGACTTTTCCTAGTCCTTCGTCTAACAAATATATATATGGGGTCAACTTTCTCCTATGCAACTTTTGTATATGCAAAAAATTTCTATACTATGATATGCAACATTATATAAATTAAAAGACAAAAAAGAAATACTAATTAAGCATCTAACACTAAAAACAGAAAAAGCAACTTCTTTACATCCATTAAAAACAGAAAACAACATTATACAAAAAAACTCCATAATAATTAAACACTAATTATATCCATCTAACATGCAGTCATACATATATACTAGTGAAAAAATAATAATCTAAAACATCTAAACTAATTAAACAAAGGAAACTACATATATACTAATTAACTTAAGAAAATGTGTGTGTGTGTGTCTTCATCATGCACGTGTGGGGGGGGCTCGGGGAGGGGCGGCCATGGTGGCCGGGGGGGAGGGAGAGGGCGAGAGCTCAAAGCGGGGTGACGGCGGTGGTGAGACGAGGAGAGTCGGGGGCGGCGATGGCGTCGGGGCAGCAGGCGGCGCGCGTGGCGCGCGAGAGAAGCTCAGGGAGGAACGAGCATGGGCGGTAACGGGGCTCGGGGAGGAGGGCACGTCCGGCATCGGGGATTGGCGCGAGGAGGCACAAGCGGCCAGCATCGGGGGCGGCGATGAGCTCCGGCGTCGAGGCAGCCTGGTGGCGCGATGTTCTGGCCCAAGAGCAGAGTAACTGAAATATTTTGAAGTGTTATATATATATATATATATATTTGTGTGTGTGTGTGTGTTTGTGTGTGTGTGTTTGTGTGAGGCCTTTAGTCCAGGTTGGAGCCACCAACCAGGACTAAAGATCAACCGGGACTAAAGGTCACTTTTGGCCAGCTGAAGCGGCGGGAAGCGGCCACCTTTAGTCGCGGTAGGAGGCTCCAACCGGGAATAAAGGGGGGCCTTTAGTCCCGGTTGGAGCCACCAACTGGGACTAAAGGTTTTCGCTTCCACAACCGCGGTGCACAATATGTTTAGTCCTACCTCGCGTAACGAAGGGCAGCCGCACTGGTTTATAAACTCAGTCGCGGCTGCTCCTTCGAGCTCCTCTCAAATGCAGGCCTTCTCGACCTACCTCTCCTGCTCTACCCTGATAGGCCTACTGGGTCGTACGGGCCTGCGTCCTGTCCCAACTAGTGGTTGTGTTTCTAGTCATACGCACGCCATGGCGGCACAGTAGGTGGGCTTATATTTATTTATTTTTCATCTTTTTTGTTTTCTTCTTTATTTATTTTCTTTTGTTTCTGGGTTGTTTTTTTTTGCTTTATTTAGAGTTTCTTTGTGAATATTTTTGCTTTAGGTAAAAAATAATTATAAACTTTCTATTAGTGCAAGTAGTTTTGAAATTTGGATAGTTTAAATTTGAATTATTTCAATTTTGTGTGAATCACTAGTTTGTGAATAACTTTACTTAAAAAATAGATTTTTCATTGATTTTTTATTCTATTTAATATTAGTGTGTTTTATCATTATATTCAAATAGATAATAATTAAATTATTTAAAAAATGAAATGCCTTTGTAACAGATGAGTTTTCATCCGAAACCCTGATACTTTGAAAGAGATTGTCTATTTTGTACACGAAGTGCATCTAGTTTTTACCGTAACCTCTCAACTTCTTAGCACATGCTATGTGGGTGAAATGATGATACCATGCCAACTTTCAACCTTTTTAGAGTTCATTTGTAGTGGTTTTCAATTTCAGGGTCATTTAGCTCAAAAAAATCAGTAAATGCGTGAAAAATAGCAAATGAAGTCAGAAATGGTTGAAAATTGATGACGTGGCTTTGAATGGTGTATATTGAACGTACAAAAAGTCTAGAGTTGAAATAAGTTTTAAAAAATGAAATTCCTTTGTAACAAATGAGTTTTCATCCGAAACCCTGATTCTTTGAAAGAGATTTTCCATTTTGTAAATGAAGTGCATCCAGTTTTTGCCGTAACCCTCTTAACTTTTTAGCACATGCTATGTGGGTGAAATGATGGTACCATTCCAAATTTCAACCTTTTTAGGGTTCATTTGTAGTCTTTTCAATTTCAGGGTCATTTAGCTCAAAAAATCAGTTAATGCGCCGAAAAATATCAAATGAAGTCAGAAAGGGTTGAAAATTGATGATGTGGCTTTGAATGGTGCATATTGAACGCACACAAGTACCAAATGACGTTTGTCCAAAGCACACAAGTACACGTTTCAAATGCCAAAACACATAAGCACCCTAACTATTACAAAGGTTCCCTACGGTTTGTCCAAAGTGGGACTTTCTAGATATATAAGTCCGGAAACTCACTAGAGAAGAAAGTACTGACAGTAAAGCCGGTCACAACCCAGAGTGTGATCTTTGGGTTTGAAATTTTTTCTTCGTGTGTGTCCCATTGCGCCGTAACCATGGACAATCTTCATCATTTAACTGGATGCTCGGGTCAACATTCACTATGAAGGGAGCAATTTCATGAAACTTTTCATAATCTTTTGACATATCTGTCTTGTCATCTACTCTAACGATGTTTCTTTTCCCTGAAAGAACTATGTGGTGCTTTGGCTCATCGTATGATGTATTTGCTTCCTTATCTTTTCTTTTTCTCGGCTTGGTAGACATGTCCTTCACATAGAAAACCTGTGCCACATCATTGGCTAGGACGAATGGTTCGTCTGTGTACGCAAGACTATTAAGATCCACTATTGACATTCCAGACTGCGGGTCTTCCTTTACACCGCCTCCTGTCAGATTGACCCATTTGCACCGAAACAAAGGGATCTTCAAATCAGTTCCATAGTCAAGTTCCCATATCTCCTATGTTTAACCAGAATATGTGTCCTTTCCCCTACTGGTTGCTACATATGCCCCCCCACAAGAAGCAGCTGGTAGCTAACTTGCTTAACTCTATACCGCAGCTATAATTATACACTTTGATCCTCAAACTACTGCCCCTTGTACCACTCTTGGCACACCTCCTTTCCATTCTGTGCATATGTAACATAACACTTGTAATCTATACTAGATGTGAGTTGGTAATATATATGCAGTAGGAGCCTTTCCTACTGTCTAACCCCTTCAAAAAAAACTAGTTGCTGCATCAAAGCGGACACCACTGTTTTGGTTGGTGCTCTTTGTATCTTGGGTGATCTTGTAAAATTTATTCTCATTTATCTCGTACCCTTTGAAAGTCATTATATTCAAAGATGGTAAATGGGACAGCAAGTACATGTCATCTTCAACAGCGTCGTCATGCATGGCACATGTCTACAACCAACCGGCGAAACTCCTAGTTTGTTCATGTGTAATCCAGTCTTCAGACTACTGTGGATATTCTTGTGTTCCTCCATATTCGGAGCCACCAAGGTGGAATTTTGTAGAACTGTGTAGTGTGCTTAAGTGAGAGAATGCCCGTCCATACATATTATTTGATTCAATACTAGAATGCCATTTCCACCTAGTCTGCCCTTATGTCGCGATTCAGTTACACCAATCAGCTTAAGGTGAGGAATAAAGTCAACACAAAACTCAACGACCTCCCCATTTAAATGGCCCTTGGAGATGCTTCCTTCTGGCCTAACACGGTTATGAACATATTTCTTTAAGACTCCCATGAACCTCTCAAAGGGGAACATATTGTGTAGAAATATAGGATCCAAAACGGCAATCTCTTCGCATAGGTGAACTAGGACGTGCGTCATGATATTGAAGAAGGATGGTGGGAAAACTAACTTGAAACTGAAAAGACATTGCACCAAATCATTTTCTAAGCTTGGTATGTTTTCTGGACCAATTACCTTCTAAGAGATTGCATGGAGGAATGCACACAACTTCACAATGGCTAATCGAACATTTTTCGGTAGAAGCCCCCTCAATGCAACCGGAAGCAGATGCATCATAATCACGTGGCAGTCATGAGACTTTAGGTTCTGGAACTTTTTCTCTGCCATATTTATTATTCCCTTTATATTTGACGAGAAGCCAGACGGGACCTTCGTACTCAGCAAGCATTCAAAGAAGATTTCCTTCTCTACTTTGGTAAGAGCATAGCTGCCATGACCCTGATGTATGTCGTCCTTTCCGTGCATATGTTGTTGGTCGTCCCATGCCTCTGGTGTATCTTTTTTCTTCCCATACACGCCCAAGAAGCCAAGCAGGGTCATGCAAAGATTCATCATCACGTGCATCACGTCAATTGCAGAGTGGAACTCTAGGTCCTTCCAATAGGGTAGGTACGAAAATATAGATTTCTTCTTCCACATGGGTGCGCATCCATCAATGTCATTTGGAACAGATTGTCCGTCGGGACCCTTTCCAAAGATCACCTTCAAATTCTTTACCATATCATGTACATCATCACCAGTATGGTGGCGAGGCTTTGTCCGGTGATCATCCTCACCTTTGAAATGCTTGCCTTTCATTCTTATGGATGCCTGCTCGGAAGATACCGATGATGTCCCAGGTACACATTCTTCTTACAATTATCCAAATATATACTGTCGGTATCATCCAAACAGTGCATGCATGCACTGTATCCATTGTTTGTCTATCCTGAAAGGTTATTGAGAGCATGCCAATCATTGATGGTCACAAACAGCAACGCATGTCTGTCAAATTCCTCCTGTCCGTGCTCATCCCACACACGTACACCTTTTTCATTCCACAACTGTAAGTGTTCTTCAACTAATGGCCTTAGTTACATATCAATGTCATTGCCGGGTTGCTCAGGGCCTTGGATGAGCACTGGCATTATAATCAACTTCCGCTTCATGCACAACCAAGGAGGAAGGTTACATATACATAGAGTCACACGCCAGGTGCTATGATTGCTGCTCTGTGATATGTCTCCAACGTATCTATAATTTATGAAGTATTCATGCTATTATATTATCTATTTTAGATGTTTAATGGGCTTTATTATACACTTTTATATTATTTTTGGGACTAACCTTGTAGCGACCAGACCTCAAACAGTCTGATCTCTGTGCATCAGTGTCATCCCTGGATCAGTACTGCTGACACGCACAGTACTTGAAGGACTTATAACAGAGTAGCAATCAAACACTCATTACATCGAATGTCTCAAAAGAGAACTTATTACAATAAATATGGCTTAAGGCCATCTAATAACGATAACAATGGAAGGCTTGGAAGATAAGTGAGTCCATCAAATCCAACGGCATCACTGAGTATAGAACCACGACCTAAAAGGCACCTTACTCATCATCTGAAAAGTCTGCAACATGAATGTTGCAGCCCGAAAACGGGTCAACACATGGAATATGCTGGCAATGTAACACGTAGAGAGTAATGAACAGAAATATGCTATACTACATGCATATATGGCTGGTGGAAAGCTCTTTGGTTACAGTTTTGCGTAAAGCCAATTTTTCCCTACTGCAAAGGAATAAATTTATTTAACTATCATGGTGGTTGTTAAACATTGAGAATGGTTGACAGCATTCTCAATCCCAATTAAGCATCATCATTAAAACCCAACAATATTAATTAAAGTAACATGATGAGATTCACATGATAATCCAAGTACTAGATACTCAAAATGTCCATAACCGGGGACACGGCTAACCATGATTACTTTGTACACTCTGCAGAGGTTTGTGCACTTTTCCCCACAAGACTCGATCTCCTCCGTTGGATTTCTCGCACTACATGGTGTTTGAGAAACGGATGACCGAGACAGTCTTTCAGAAGTGCTAGCACCTTACGATCGGGTAGACAGTTACACCTACTTTCCCCTACATCTGCTAGTCTACCACTGTAAGAGTTCGCACGACTTAATCAACTATGCTAGAGCCCATAGTAGCTTGTGGCTGCACATGGAAGTTTCTAGCATGAATAATCTCATGATCCCTTTCAGCCTAGGTGGCGTTCCAAAAGAAAACAGGCAATCGCTGGAATACCCAGGTGCCTCAATCCACCCAGATGTGTATTAAAGTTGCCACCTTAAATAAACAATTAATGAACAATCTCACATCTGTCATGGATATCACTCACCCAATCCACGTCTACTAGTATAGCATAGCAATATAAGAAAACGTAGAAGTAACTCCCAAAGGTTTGATAATAAAACAGGTAATAGGCTCTACCTCATCTACTACTTCCCAATACCCACATGTTAATCAGATCCTACTCATGCAATGTGTGAGGGCTGAAACTAATGCATAAAAACTGGGTAATGAAAAGTATGATCAAAGTGTGAACTTGCATGTACTATTGATGAAGATGATTCGCACTCAATACTCCTGATAGTTCTATTCGTCACACTCCAGTCAATCTATCGTAAGCAAGCAATAGTAACCACACATAAGCAAATCACTCAAAAGATCGGGAAGAACGAAAAAGACAATTCAGAAAACATCAAAACCAAGCAAATAAATCTTGCAACATAAAACAATTTCTAACTGTACCAAAATTATGTGAATTTGGTCTTATCAGAAAGTTTAGGTCAAGATCTTCGATTTGCAAAAAGAATCAACTAAATTAGAATCATAGAACTCGAGTTACAATCAAATGAAGTTCAAATACTAAACTATTTGAAATACAAATTTTAAACTTTAAAAAACATGTTTAAGTTGATTATCTGGATAAAGGGCATAATAACGAAGAAGTGGGCATTAGTTTCATCTAATTCGAACTAACGAGCAAAAAGTAGTGATCGTTTTAAGATTAGAGACTAATCTACGTCCCTGGCCGAAAACTAAAATAAAAAGAAAAATCCTATCGAACGAGCGTTCGCTATATAAGCATAAACGACGAATTCATCCACTACAGAGGCTTAACTAGTGAACATTCGCTATTTAACAAAAAACAGTTAAAAACCAGAATCGATCTGGTCTATTGGATCCAGATCTGACGGCGAGGAAGGAGCGGGGAGTTACCGCGGCGGCGGAAGTCGCCGGCGACGAGGGAGACGGCGGCGGCGGCTCGGGTCCGGCCGGGGCAGCGGCTCCGATCGTCGAGGAGGGCAACAGAGAGGTCAGGGAGGGGCGGCGCGGTGAGGCGAGGAGGATGGCGGCGTCGGCGGTGGTCCACGGCGACGGGACGGAGCAGGGGCGGTGGCGGTGGATCTCGCCGGAGTGGCGGCTTGCGGTGCAAGGGCGGCGGTGCGAGGGGATAGAGACGGGGCCCGGGGCCGACCTCGGTA
>NC_041383.1:694603349-694609889 GCF_002162155.2 Triticum dicoccoides | reverse complement strand
AAGCGTGGGGGAAGGGCAACGGCGAGGCGGTGGCGATTGCCGGATCGGCCACGGCGGCGGCGCGTGCGCGCTCGGGAGTCCGAGGTCGGGGGCGAGCGACGCGGCTGGGCTGGGCCTAGCTGAGGAGCTGGGCCGGCCCACTCGGGGGGGGGGGGAGTTTTCTTTTCTTTTTTTTAAACACAACGATAATAAACAGAAACAAAAAAACCTAGGCATAATATATCAAAAATTTTAGAAAATTATTGTCTACAACATGAACATTATTCTAGCTTCAAATAAAATCCACAAAAATTCACATAACTCAAACAGTGCTACTGCTACAATAAAATCCTATAAAAACCATTTTAAAAATACCAAAATTAATTCAAATTTATTTCTCTCCAATTTTCTGATGTAGGGAATCATTTTACCCTAATTTCCATATATTTTATTTTTGGAGAAAAATAATTTGAATAAAACCCAAATAAGCCCACATTGAAAATAATTTTCTAAGGGACTTTAAATTGGATTTATTTTAAACTCCCAACTCATATTTCATATGTTTTGAAGAAGTCATTTTATCTTCTCTCATGAAAATCATTGAGTTGCTTAAAGTTTCTGAATTTGAAATAATTCCAAATGGAATTCAAATCTTGTCAAAACCCTTTTCATTTATTTAAATGGAAGAAGTCATATTATCTTCACTCCAGGGTTTTGTGTTTGAAATGAATTTGAATCCATGGAGATCAGAAAGCAAAGGTGAAAGTTTGGGAAAGTCATTTTATTCCCTCTCATTTAACTTTCAAAAGTTTCCAATTTCACTCAAGCAATCACAATCAATCAAACAAACAATCAATCTATCGATTTGTTATAACATTCCAAAATTTAGAATTTTGGGATGTTACAAACCTACCACCCTTTAGGTTAGGTCTAGGGTCTTCTCAAAATCGATCAATCATCATAGGGGGTCTGGGGTGCTACCACCCTTAGAAGCATTGTTATGGTTCCATGAAAACTCTTATACTCCATCCTTATTATTGACAGGGTCGGTCTTCTCAGATTCTCGGGAAATTTCCTTCTCTGGGCTCTTCCGGGAGTGGCATAACCTTTACCTCAATTCTTCTGTCCTTTCATCTTGGTACGGTTATTCCAAGACTGGGTCTTCTTAGCTGACGGGTCGGGCGCCAATACTAAACAGCTATCGATATCTCATGGTGGTCAACAATTTATGGTTTCTCCTGCAGCAAATGGGTCTGGGTTGAACCTCACCGTATGTCCTACGTTTGGCAACAACTGCCTTGTAAAAGGGAAAAACGTCATACCATTCTAAGGTCCAAAGAAGGCTTTCATCGTCGTCGCTCTACTATAGGTAAGACACCCAGATCTACCATCCCATATAGCAAGACGAATAATAAGATTAAGTTGGTATGGTGATCAGTCCATCCCGCACCCAAATCATTACTTTGTATATGGTTTAGCGAATCTCGCATTCTAACACTCGGTCATCCTCACAAGCATTGCAGATTTCTCTTGTCAACGAACCAAGTTCGGATAAATCCATTGATTCTGCAAGCCAAACCTACATCTATCGTTCCTTTACAACTCTCAGGTTTTGCGTAAACTCCTATAAGATCGTCTGTTGATAAAGGCATATCTTCTTCTAGGGTTTTTCCTTCACCAAGAGTGTGCTTGCTTCTTGGTAGGTCCTGGGGCCTGTGGGTTATGGACCATCTCATCACTTGTAAACCTTGAACTCATCTTTGGGGCAACTGACCATTACTCCAACATCCAACTTCCTAGCATTTCTTAAATCCATCCAATTCTACTGTCTCCCTTCTACTTATACCAAACTTAAGACGTGATTACTTAGACTCATCCTGGAGTTACAATTGCTCCATATTACCAACATCATACCTCCTTTATATCCAATGATACTTCTTCCCTTCATACTCTTAGGGTATCCAACATATCGAGATAAAACTCATACTTGTTTAGTCCGAAATCCACTCCGTGGAATATCATTATCCTTTCCAGGTGTCAAATATCCTCACAGGGTACTACCACCCTTAAAATGCTCCAATTCTTCCATAGACCATATTTCTCATATCCTCGAAAATGGTCAGAAATCTTCCTTCATGGAATAACAACTCATAAAATCCAAATCAATACCAAAATACTACTTTATTGATTCTCAAATTATTACAATCTCCTGATTTTACATTACATGCCTCAACTCAACACCTCAATATAAAAGAAATGTCCCCTCTACTACTACATTTCTTTTGTTGCAAACTCAACTATTTATCACAAGTCTCCTTCTCTTTGGGACAATCTCAGGAAAAGTGCCCTGCTCCATTACAACAAAAACATATTACTTCTGACAAGTCTCGAAGTTTCCTTGTGATTACATAGCCTCCTTGGGTCCTCGGCTTCCTTTGTGGGCAGCTGAAGTAGTGCCCTGACTCCTTGCACCTGAAACAGGTGATATGGCTCAGGTCCTTCCTGGAATCCAATCTACTTCTCTTCTGGACTTTTCCGTTCCAATTAGGGCTTCTATTTCCTGTGGGTCATACTCTACTTCCTCTGTTGGGAGTTCTACTAGATCCCCATTCAAGCAATTCTGGGAGATGTGTCCTTCTTCTCCACATGAATAGCTTGACTTGGTGCAGGGTTTAATTGGGTCTTCTTCTGGTGTGTCCTCCACCTCTTTCTTCATCACAAGTTCTTCTAAAGTTTCCTTGAGGGCTCCTTTCATTGCTTCTTTCTTATGTTGGATGGTTCTTCGTATCATGGGGTAAATGTGACACTGAGCAGGGTAGTGGGTAGTTCCTTCATATAAGAAACAAGTAATCTGCCTAGTTGGGCAATTTTCAGCTGGGTGACTTCCTTCTTTATGGTTGTGTCCTATTTCTCCATAGAGCTTGCATGCACAGATTTTCTTCATATCCTTTCCATAAAGCTTCAAATTTGGGGACACAAGATGAGACTTTAGCAAAGTCAACTTAAATTCCTTCCAAGTGGTTACTCCCATCCATTGATGTTTTGGTACATCCTCCACCAAGTAGCGGCACCTCTTTCAAAGCACTGAAGAGCATGTTGGGTTATATCCTTTCCGGCTATAGTGTTATTCTTCATGTGATCCTCCATGTTCTGGATCCATCGGTCCATCTCCAATTGACTCATCGGTCCAGATAATATGAGCTCATCTCCATTCATCCTCTATTGGGTCCAGGGGTTTTTGGGGTGAGATAAGAGAGATAGAGAGGGAGGGATATAGACAATGCAAACAATGGTTTTGAAAAGGAAGATTTTATTTTGTGGCTGTCGGAAAACATCAAACAAATGACAGCTCACAATCATCGCATCTAACGTAGGTATATAACAGGGGTTTGGTCTTCTAAAAGTCAATAAATCTTCAAAGTCGCCAAACTCTTCAAGTGTTGTTCATGTCTCCGATGGCTTCTTCCGATCGTACTTGTCCTCAAGTTCCTCTGCCAGATCTCTGTTGACGTGAATTCTCTAGTGACTTCCTTTAATATTCCCGGAGTTGCATTCCAAATTTCTAGATTTTAACATCCTTGGCATAAGCCATGCTTCTACGGTCCTTTAGTTCCTGACAAATCTTAGTTATCTCGAGGTTTAGCTCCTCCAGCTTGACTTCTTTCAGCTTCTGGTTACTGAGTTCTTCACGAAATACTCCTTGTCAAATATAGCTTCCTACATTTCCATCTTAAGGTTCCTGATGTAATTTTCCAGATCCTGGTGATACACCAGCTAAGGTTAAAACTCCAACGTTTACTGATAGATGCTCCATCAGCCTTCTACCATCCAATCCTTCCATGCATCTGCATGCTTAGCTCCGCACAGTGACAATAGCATAAGCGGGCAATAACACCATGGTTGGCCGTGTCTATGCCCATGTTACTGCCATGAGATTTCATTCCATTATTGCTATCTCCCGTCTTAGGGTTTTCTTGACAAAAATTTTGAGTTCTAATGCTCCATGTTCCAGTCTTTCTTCGATACACCCTGATCTCGGATATTGACAACTTCCTTAGTCTGACAAGCTCTATCAAAGTAGCCTTCCTAGGTCATACCAATCTGGAAATTCTTCAAAGCCTTCAAATTCTCCTAGTCTTCGGAGTCTTCACCGTTGTAGTTTCGTCATTGTAATGCACGGTAAAATCCTCTTCATCCCGAAGTGGTCTTAATTGTCCGATATCTTGTACTTCTTAAAGTGGTCTTATCAGTCGAATCTTTGTGGTCAAAAGGGGAAAGGGGTACCGTCTCACTAAAAGGGAATATTTGAATAAGCTCAGAAGAGAAGAGAGGTAAAAGTTCTTTTGAAAAGAAAGTTGTAGAGAAAATCTTTCCTATGGGCTTGCCAGTTTCTAGGGTCATGTCCTACAGTCAACATGTGCTCTGATACCATCTTGTAGCGACCAGACCTCAAACAGTATGATCTCTGTGCATCAGTGTCATCCCTGGATCAGTAATGCTGATACGCACAGTACTTGAAGGATTTATAACAGAGTAGCAATCACACACTTATTACATCGAATGTCTCAAAAGAGAACTTATTACAATAAATATGGCTTAAGGCCATCTAATAACGATAACAGCGGAAGGCTTGGAAGACAAGTGGGTCCATCAACTCCAATGGCATCATTGAGTATAGAACCATGACCTAAAAGGCACCTTACTCGTCATCTAAAAAGTCTGCAACATGAACGTTGCAGCCCGAAAACGGGTCAACACATGGAATATGCTGGCAATGTAACACTTAGAGAGTAATGAACAGAAATATGCTATACTACATGCATATATGGCTGGTGGAAAGCTCTATGGTTACAGTTTTGCGTAAAGCCAATTTTTCCCTACTGCAAAGGAATAAATTTATTTAACTATCATGGTGGTTGTTAAACATTGAGAATGGTTGACAGCATTCTCAATCCCAATTAAGCATCATCATTAAAACCCAACAATATTAATTAAAGTAACATGATGAGATTCATATGATAATCCAAGTACTAGATACTCAAAATGTCCATAACCGGGGACACGGCTAACCATGATTAGTTTGTACACTCTGCAGAGGTTTGTACACTTTTCCCCACAAGACTCGATCTCCTCCGTTGGATTTCTCGCACTACATGGTGTTTGAGAAACGGATGACCGAGACATAGTCTTTCAGAAGTGCTAGCACCTTACGACCGGGTAGACAGTTACACCTACTTTCCCCTACATCTGCTAGTCTACCACTGTAAGAGTTCGCACGACTTAATCAACTATGCTAGAGCCCATAGTAGCTTGTGGCTGCACACGGAAGTTTCTAGCATGAATAATCTCATGATCCCTTTGAGCCTGGGTGGCGGTCCAAAAGAAAATAGGCAATCGCTGGAATACCCAGGTGCCTCAATCCACCCAGATGTGTATTAAAGTTGCCACCTTAAATAAACCATTAATTAACAATCTCACATCTGTCATGGATATCACTCACCCAATCCACGTCTGCTAGCATAGCATAGCAATATAAGCAAACGTAGAAGTAACTCCCAAAGGTTTGATAATAAAATAGGTAATAGGTTCTACCTCATCTACTACTTCCCAATACCCACATGTTAATCAGATCCTACTCATGGAATGTTTGAGGGCTGGAACTAATGCATAAAAACTGGGTAATGAAAAGTATGATCAAAGTGTGAACTTGCCTGTACTGTTGATGAAGATGATTTGCACTCAATACTGCTTATTGTTCTATTCGTCACACTCTGGTCAATCTATCATAAGCAAGCAATAGTAACCACACATAAGAAAATCACTCAAAAGATCAGGAAGAACGAAAAAGACAATTCGGAAAACATCAAAACCAACAAAATAACTCTTGCAACATAAAACAATTTCTAACAATACCAAAATTATGTTAATTTGGCCTTATCAAAAAGTTTAGGTCAAGGGCTTCGATTTGCAAGAAGAATCAACTAAATCAGAGGTATAGAACTCGAGTTACGATCAAACAAAGTTCAAATACTAAACTGTTTGAAATACAAATTTTAAACTTTCAAATACATGTTTAAGTTGATTATCTGGATAGAGGGCATCATAACGAAGAAGTGGGCGTTGGTTTCATCTAATTCCGACTAACGAGCAAAAAGTAGTGATCGTTTTAAGATTAGGGACTAATCTGAAAAAAACTAATTACATCTACGTCCCTGGCCGAAAACTAAAATAAAAAGGGAAATCCTATCGAACGAACGTTCTCTACCGAAGCATAAGCAACGAATTCGTCCACTACAAAGGCTTAACTAGTGAACATTCGCTATTTAACAGAAAACGGTTTAAAAAAACAGAATCGATCTGGTCCATTGGATCCAGATCCGATGGCGAGGGAGGAGCGGGGAGTTACCGCGGCGGCGGAAGTCGCCGGCGACGAGGGAGACGGCGGCGCCGGCTTGGGTCTAGCCGGGGCAGCGGCTCCGGTCGTCGAGGAGGGCAACGGAGTGGTCGGGAAGGGGCGGCGCGGCGAGGCGTGGAGGATGGTGGCGTCGGCGGTGTTCCACG
>NC_041383.1:694595653-694602809 GCF_002162155.2 Triticum dicoccoides | reverse complement strand
TGCGGCGCAAGGGCGGCGGCGCGAGGGGAGAGAGACGAGGCCCGGGGCCGGCCTCGGTATTTATGAAGGGGGGGGGCGAGGCGTGGAGGCGTGGGGGAGGGGCAATGGCGAGGCGGTGGCGGTTGTCGGATCAGGCACGGCGGCGGCACGTGCGCGCACGGGAGTCCGAGGTCGGGGGCGAGCGGCGCGGCTGGGCTGGGCCTGGCTGAGGAGCTGGGCCGGCCCAGTCGAAGGGGAAAGATTTTTTTTCTTTTTTTTAAACACAATGATAATAAACAGAAACAAAAAAAAACTAGGCATAATATATCAAAATTTTCAGAAAATTATTGTCTACAACATGAACATTATTCTAGCTTCAAATAAAATCCACAAAAATTCACATAACTCAAACAATGCTACTGCTACAATAAAATCCAATAAAAATCATTTTAAAAATACCAAAATTAATTCAAATTTATTTCTCTCCAATTTTCTGATGTAGGAAATCATTTTACCCTAATTTCCATATATTTTTATTTTTGGAGAAAAATAATTTGAATAAAACCCAAATAAGCCCAAATTGAAAATAATTCTCAAAGGGACTTTAAATTAGATTTCTTTTAAACTCCCAACTCATATTTCATATGTTTTGAAGAAGTCATTTTATCTTCTCTCATGAAAATCATTAAGTTGCTTAAAGTTTCTAAATTTGAAATAATTCCAAATGGAATTCAAATCTTTTAACAACCCTTTTCATTAATTTAAATGGAAGAAGTCATATTATCTTCACTCCAGGGTTTTGTGTTTGAAATGTATTTGAATCCATGGAGATCAGAAAGCCAAGGTGAATGGTTGGGAAAGTCATTTTATTCCCTCTTATTTAACTTTCAAAAGTTTCCAATTTCACTCAATCAATCAATCTATTTGTTATAACATTCCAAAATTTAGAATTTTGGGATGTTACACCTATTAACTGGAGGCCCAGCCCATATTGCTGTTTTTTTGCCTATTTCAGTGTTTTGAAGAAAAGGAATATCAAACGGAGTCCAAATGGAATGAAACCTTCGGGAGAGTTATTTTTGGAACGGAAGAAATTCAGGAGACTTGGAGTTGAAGCAAGGGAAGCTTCGAGGTGGCCACAAGGCAGGGAGGCACCCCCCTCTAGGCGTCCCCCCCCCACCCTCGTGGGCCCCTCGAGGCTCCCCTGACCGACTTCTTTCGCCTATATATGTCCATATACCCTAAAACCTTCGGGGGGCACAATAGATCGGGAGTTCCGCCTCCGCAAGCCTCTGTAGTCACCAAAAACCAACCGGGACCCTATTCCGGCACCCTGCCGGAGGGGGGAATCCCTCACCGGTGGCCATCTTCATCATCTGGTGCTCTCCATGACAAGGAGGGAGTAGTTCACCCTCGGGGCTGAGGGTATGTACCAGTAGCTATGTGTTTGATCTCTCTCTCTCTCTCGTGTTCTTGATTTGGCACGATCTTGATGTATTGTGTGCTTTGCAATTATAGTTGGATCTTATGATGTTTCTCCCCCTCTACTCTCTTGTAATGGATTGAGTTTTCCCTTTGAAGTAATCTTATCGGACTGAGTCTTTAAGGATTTGAGAACACTTGATGTATGTCTTGCATGTGCTTATCTGTGGCGACAATGGGATATCACGTGATTCACTTGATGTATGTTTTGGTAATCAACTTGCGGGTTCAGTGACCTTGTGAACTTATGCATAGGGGTTGGCACACGTTTTCGTCTTGACTCACCGATAGAAATTTTGGGACACTCTTTGAAGTACTTTGTGTTAGTTGAATAGATGAATCTGAGATTGCGTGATGCATATTGTATAGTCATGCCCACGGATACTTGAGGTGACAATGGAGTATCTAGGTGACATTAGGGTTTTGGTTGATTTGTGTCTTAAGGTGTTATTCTAGTATGAACTCTATGATAGATCGAACGGAAAGAATAGCTTCATGTTATTTTACTATGGACTCTTGAATAGATCGATCAGAAAGGATAACTTTGAGGTGGTTTCGTACCCTACAATAATCTCTTAGTTTGTTCCCCGCTATTAGTAACTTTGGAGTGACTCTTTGTTGCATGTTGAGGGATAGTTATATGATCCAGTTATGTTATTATTGTTGAGAGAACTTGCACTAGTGAAAGTATGAACCTTAGGCCTTGTTTCCTAGTATTACAATACCGTTTACGCTCACTTTTATCATTAGTTACCTTGCTGTTTTTATAATTTCAGATTACAAAAACCTATATCTATCATCTATATTGCACTTGTATCACCATCTCTTCGCCGAACTAGTGCACCTATACAATTTACCATTGTATTGGGTGTGTTGGGGACACAAGAGACTCTTTGTTATTTGGTTGCAGGGTTGTTTGAGAGAGACCATCTTCATCCTACGCCTCCCACGGATTGATAAACCTTAGGTCATCCACTTGAGGGAAATTTGCTACTGTCCTACAAACCTCTGCACTTGGAGACCCAATAACGTTTACAAGAAGAAGGTTGTGTAGTAGACATCACTCTGCTCCCCAAATGGACTAATGCCACCTGCGCTTAGACCAAACCATACATTCCTTGCGTCACCTGCGAAGTACTCCAAGTACTTTCTCTTAAATTTTCTCCACTGTGATACGTCAGCGGGTACTCTCAACTTACCCTCTTCCTTACGGTCTTCTCTATGCCATTGCATCAAATTGGCATGCTCTTTGTTTTTGAACAAATGTTTCAACCATGGTATATATGAGAATACCACATCACCTTGGCAGGAATCTTCTTCCTGGGGCGCTCGCCCTCGACATCACCAGGGTCATCGCGACTGATCTTATAGCGCAATGCACCGCATACCAGACACGCATTCAAATCCTCATACTCACCGCGGTAGAGGATGCAGTCATTAGGGCATGCATGTATCTTCTGCACCTCTAATCCTAGAGGGCACACAACCTTCTTTGTTTCATACATACTCTCGGGCAATTCGTTCTCCTTTGGAAGCATCTTCATTAACATAATCAACAACTTTCCAAATCCCTTGTCAGATACACCATTCTCTGCCTTCCATTGCAGCAATTCCAGTATGGTGCCCAACTTTGTTTTGTCAGCTTCGCAATTTGGGTATAACAATTTCTTGTGGTCCTCTAACATGCGTTGAAACTTCATCCTCTCCTTCTCACTTGCGCAGTTTCTCTTTGCATCGGCAATGGGCTGACCTAGATCATCAGCGGGCTCATCTCATGCCTCTTCTTCAGCTTCTTCCCGCATTGCCGGCTCAGCTTCTTCCCACATTGTTGTACCATCGTATTCAGGGAACCCATGGCCAGGATAGCCGTCGTCGTCCTCTTCTTCTTCATTGTCTTCCATCATTACTCCTCTTTCTCCATGCTTACTCCAAACATTGTAGTGGGGCATGAAACCAGACTCAAACAGGTGGACGTGAATGGTTTTTGACATAGAGTAATTCCTATCATTCCTACAACCAGCACATGGACAAGACATAAAACATTCGCCCGCTTGTTTGCCTCAGCCGCAACCAGAAAAGTATGCACGCCATTAATGAACTGGGGAGAGCATTGGTCATCGTACATCCATTGCCGGCTCATCTTCATTACACAGCACCGAAAAGGGACGTATGATGCTCGACTCTCCCCAGTTCATCTTCATCCATAAAGTTCATACATAAAGTTCCATACACAGTTACTCTCATAAAACAACATACAAACTCTCTAGGTAAAGCATTTAAATGCAACAAAAAATGCAATAAAGATAACAACTAAGGTAAGAGTTGATCCAACAACATAATGATACCAAGCCTCACTATCAATGGCATATTTTCTAATCTTTCTAATCTTCAAGCGCATTTTCTCCATATTGATCTTTTGATCATTGATGACATAAACAAGATACAACTCCAATTCCATCTTCTCGTCCTCAATTATTTTCAATTTTTCTTTCAAATACTCATTTTTATTTTCAACTAAATTTAACCTCTCGACAATAGGGTCGGTTGTAATTTCTGGTTCACATACCTCCTAGATAAAAATATCTATGTCAACTTGATGGGCTTAATTTTTCATAAACACGAAATGCAACAAATAGTTACAAAAGAGAATATACCACATTCGGATCATAAATCGGACGAGGGCCGACGGGGACAGATATCAAAACCATGGCACTATGTATAACAAACAACGTACGGGTAAGATAATTATACAAGTAACTATATATCTCAATCACACAAATAACATGATTTTTTATATAAAAAAGATAAGAATAAGAGGCTCACCACAAGGCCGGTGGTGCCGGCGATGGGACAGTGCGGGCGGTCGATGGTGGTTAGGACGGAGACGGGAAGGCACTAAGTAAACCACACCTACATATGCAAACTAAGAGTTATTTTGAGATCAAATTGCATATAAATCTAATAAACTACCACATATAATTCCTCCCAAATTACTAAAACCCACAAATTAATGTCTATATAGAGCATTGCAAGAGCTAATCTAGCAATGAGAGATGAATGGACAAAATTGCTAACCTATGTGATCACTTGAATGGATGGGGGCTTTCAAATCTTGACAAAATTTGGGCAAAATGTGTGACAAGATCGAGGAAGAGGGGAAGAACAAAGAGGAGAGGAAAGGAAAGGGGAAGAACAAAGAGCTCGGGCTAGACGAAAGCGTTTATATAGAGGCATATTTAATCCCAGTTGGTTATAAGAACTGGGACTAAAGGTATATCTCTAGTCCCAGTTCGTGCCACGAACCGGGACTAATGGTGTTGGTGGGGCCATAGCCTGACACCAGCCTCCCACCACCTCTTTAGTACCGGTTCATGGCACGAACCGGTACTAGAGGTTCCCCACGAGCCGGTACTAATGACCGCCACCCGCCTAGACGTTGGAACTGGCACTAATTGTCACATTAGTGCCGGTACACTTACAAACCGTGACTAATGAGCTTCACATTAGTCCCTTTTTCTACTAGTGCGCCAGGAGATACGATGTTGGGGGTCATGATAGGAGGTTGGGTCACTCAAGAGTGTGCCATAGGCCCTTGGTTCTCCCTCGACACTGATAGCACTGCTACCATAGTCGGATATATCAGGCGCCACACTTTGACTCGTAACCTCGCACTTGTTGCACCTTGATACTCTCTTCTTTGAATGTGGTACACCTTGTTGCTTTATGAGTTGTAAGGGCATCTCTAAAGTGGATCCTCAAACCGTCCGTAACTATTTGAATCAAGTGATTAGGACGCACTTTGCCATCTAACGCCATCCCATATTTGTTTATAGACCAATCTGACTATACATTTTCCCGTAATCCCGAAGCAAATTAGGTGGAGGCACTGGGTGGCGGCGGCGATGGCGACGAGATCAGCAGGCTGAGCTTGTTTTGACGGGTTGAGGGGTTTGGAATGTCCTGTGTGCCACCAACAAATGGGCGAAGAGTGGACAAGAGGAGGACACCTGGCCATCCACGATGTGTCTGCACATACCCAAATCTAGATTGAAAATGGGTCGATCTGGACATAAAAATGGACACCCGTCCATTCGCGTCAGCGTGTTGGGTGTGTTCTTCGTCCGTGCGGATCCAAACAGATACGGGCCAGAAGAATCTTCCAGGGTGCATTTATTGCCTACATACATCCCAAATAGGCCAGGGCATAATGAAAAAGCATGTTTGGTTGTGTACACGAAGGAGTGGCTCGCATCTGCCCAAAACTTAAAGCACCCTAGAGCCTGGCTCACTTGGAACTCTCGAATCGGCTGTTTCCAATGAGTCAAATTGAGTCAGGCGCAAAAGTAGGTGACAGCATAGGCTGCGGTGCAGAGGGGAATCTGGGCGGAGATGGCAGAAGACGGAAATCGAGGGAGGTGGGATGGCGCAATATATAGCCTCACCCCGCATTTAGTCACTCCACCATGGCTCTAGTACAAGCCCTTCCTATGTTATTGTCATCGGTGATAGCGGTAACTCAGATATGTGGAAGCAGCGGCGGCGGCAGCAACAACCTCCAGCAGCACCAGGTTCTTGTTGAGAAACGTAGTAGAAACAAATCGCACCTATGATCACCCAAGATCAATATGAAGATGCATAATGGGTTGGGATCATGATCGTTACCGCCACCAAGTTGCAGCGAAAGAAGAACGTGTCGGTGTAGATCATACTTGTAGTCTCTCAAACCATCGACAAACAATCCCTCGTACTACCTAGAAATGCTCCCTCGAACCGAAGACCGTAAGCACAGCCTCTCTACTTGGTTGCAAGCGTGCACCCTCCAGTAGTACTTCACCGTCCAGAGCTTCGCCGGAGAATTAGAGGGAGGAGATTATAACCACACTAGGCTTATAATTATGGACAAGAGGATTAGCCTAGCTCTAATTACTTAACCAGGACCAACTAGAACTAGAATTAGAAGAACTAGAGGAGGCTCCAAAAATTGTATGAACGATAGAGAAAAATACCCTAGTATATATAGGTTGGAGGAGGACGAGAGGGCAACCACCAAAGGCGGAAAGTCCCCCTTTGGTGCTCCGTCCAAGGGAGAGGAGTTAGTGTCGGTGTAAAATCCGGCAGACGTCGGGGTAGGGGGTCCCGAGCTGTGGATCTCGGCTCGGTGGTAACTGGAACAAGGGAGATGATGTTTTACCTAGATTCAAACCCTCTTAATGAAGGTAAAACCCTATGTCCTACTCTTGTTTATATTGATAGAGATGTATCGAGTATAGATTTGATCTATCTCGAGATCATAGGTTGTGTCTGCCTTTAGGGCTAGGTAAACGTAATTGTGATTGTGTCCCCTCTACGGGCTAAACCCCTTGGGTTATATAAATGCCAGGTAGGGGATCTAGGGTTACATGGTTGGTATCCAGGGAGATCGCATGAAGGCGGTACGAGATGTCTTGGAGTATATGTCAAGTCTTTGGCAGGCATAGTCTTTATTTCATCGAGGCGTGCAGCTTTTGAAGTCTTCCTTAATGAGAATGCGGGCCCACTGGGCCAGCCCGAGGACTATGGGCAGGACATCGTCAGTTGGACTACTCCCCTAGTTCAATTCGCCCCCCCCCCCACACACACACAAGGAAGGGGGGGGGGACTTCCCTACTTGGGCCTTTGTGGCCTAAGTTGCCTTCCACCTTTTAGCCTTTTTAGG